>NC_056731.1:1281056589-1281151589 GCF_019279795.1 Protopterus annectens | reverse complement strand
AGTTTTAATAGTAGAAATAAACTGCAGTTACAGTAAATGCTTTCACGTACAACATACGTTTCGTCAGACTTCAACGCTGCCATGAATATCAGCTCCATTTTAAATACCCCATCAATTAACCCCATCCAATCATCAAAAAGACTTAATAATGACATCATGAATAATTTATTACATAAAATTTTCCTTCAAAAACACAACTACCAATATATATTGTATATATATATATATATATATATATATATATATATATATATATATATATAGTAAAATATATGATAAATAGATGGTGTATAAATTAGATTAAAGCTTGGAAATAATTTTGGTCCAAACAGTGATGACAGGAAGCCTTTCCAAGATCTTTTCTGAGTTCAGGAAATAAAGGCAAGGCAACACAGAAGTAAAAATTATTAGAGGAACTTGAGTGTTTCACTTGACCTGAAGAGAAAAAAGTAAATGTTAAGAGAGGGAGAAAGAGTGAATTCTTTTGAAAAAAAAAATATCATACTGTAGTGGTTTCTTATTTTGGTACGATACAGATGGAAGAAAGAGACAACACACCAAGCTGCAGCTAAAAGCAGTTTAATCAAAAAGCAACATTAATAAAACATAAAAACAGTCAATTACAAACTACATTTTGTAAGCTACAAGAGGGACTTTCATTTAGTTACTTATAGCTGCACCTGCTCGGCCAAGGTAGTCTCTGCATCAATCAATCAATCAATCAATCAATCAATCAATCAATCAAATTAAATCAAATCAAATCAAATGAAGTTCAAAATGGCAGCTTGCTTCCTGATACATTAATTCAGGTTCTGGTTATCAGACTCGAGTCCTGACAGTAAGTAAATCAGGAAGTTCAGTTATCTAAACATGTGACACAGTTTTTATAGACAAGTCATATCTGTTGACACATAAGGATAGTTTGAGCTAGTACTTTCTGGAAATTTACAGCTGTTGAACGGATACTGCTGGAAACCTCATGGCATTGATTAAAGATATACATGCAGTTTCTGAGTTGTTTGAAACATTCACAAAGAACATTATGATTTTTTTTAGTTTATTTTACATACTAGATTCTGCAATCTGTTAGACACTGTCTAAAACATATCTTGGCAAAGTATGGTTACTTCACCTTTTAATTGCACAGGCATTGGATTGAAAAGGTCATACACTGCAGCTGCTTTCTAAAATATACGTTTCCTATATTTTATAACTTAAATGCAAAATTGTGATTAACTGGGTTATTAAAACATATTCACTATTAATTATATCATAGTAGGCTAACAAGCATAATATTTATTGAATTGATGGAGACTTATACTCTTATATCTCTACTACTCTACAGGGTGACAACTTTCAAGCCCAGGTAAACCAGTTAGTCTCTCCCATTCTCTAATTGGTTCCTAACCTCATTAGCCCTGTCACATTTTTATTAAACCTCAAACCTGATGCCACCCAACCTTTTCAAATTCTGTCACTGCTTCTTCCAAAACATCAACCATCTTCTCTAACCTGTTGAATAGATGAAATTGATAAACTGCAACATTTGCATTACCTAAGCAAAATGATCAATAACCACATAGTTTAAATAATAATAATATTCCTGAAGGCATTTTTACTGAATGACTGCTAAATACTTTAAATGGATAAACTGCAAGGCTTGAATTACTCCAGCAGTACTGAGCCATAGCTATGGCAGCCTAAATTTAACATTGTAATGGTAGTGAAGCCATGAATACGGAATATTTCTGGCCTTTGCTGCTCTACTTCTGCAGAATGCCGAACAATCTTTGTAAATCTTCACATCAGTGGAGGCATTTCACAGCGTATTACAGTGAGCTCAGACAGTTCTTAGGTCAATCCAGATGTCAGAGCATCTAAATGGAACTCCAGCTCATCCTGCAGCTTCACCTTGTACATGAGGCATTACAGGTAAAAGAAAAGTTTTATTTCTTTCACACACCAGCTTGGGGCTCTTCCCTGAGCTCTCATAGAAGAAGACATCTTCTACAACCAGAGTCAAAATGAAAACAGTGCCTATAATATAAAAGACTCTTCTAGGGTTGGTATCATGTCCTACACAATCTGTAGTGTGCAGGCTGCATATGTTTGCACAAAGTGAACCAAAATGCATGCATGGAAGGAGAGATTCATGTGCACAAAACTGTATTCACACATTCACTTTGTGTGAACTTGCCAAAGACTCCGGCTACATTTACACATGTGCAGCAATGTGGTTCATGCTACAGTGTGCATACAAGCCTCATTTGTATAAGAACTTTGTAAATGAAACATAACCATAGCTCTTATGACTCATAAATATTAACTATACATCTCAGTACTGTGTGGAGGAATGTCTGAATCACAGTGTGAGTTGACCATGCAGTACTCAACACAGACCAGAGATAACACTTCATGCACCAAGTTTAATCTTTGTCACTTTGTACTGTGGCATAGTTAATGCCATGGTCCATAGTCATGGCCTAGATGCCACCACTTCAGCTGGCTCCCATGTACAACACATGAGCCTACTGCTACTGTTGGCTGCAGACAGTCACTGTCATCACTAGTGGAAAAATTGATAGAGGGAACTGCAGTACCACCATCTAAATTGATGCAGAATCATATTATGAAGAATGAAACAAGCTGTGAAGGTTCTACAAACAATTGTAGAGTTATAATGAAGACCCCTCCAACTCATTCAGGCAGTGGAAGCAGGCTTTCTGTGAAGTGAACACTCACTCAATAACTATGCATGTGTGTCAAAGCACTTCTCTGCAGTTCTCTGTGGGTTACACCAAGGTATCATTAGCCAAGTGGATATCCTGCATCACTTGGAAACCATAATAGAAAGGAACATATGAAGATGTGGCAGTTAGTCATTAAGGTTTAATCACTAAATAGAGAAGAAAGCTATGAGAAAACAAGGTTATTTAGGGTGCTGTTATCTACTAGGTGTCCATGTGGTATCCTACCATGCAGGAAATGGAAGTACAGTAAAATTGTGCATTAGATGTGGGAATCATGGTCATTTCTAGGATACTAGGTTGATAAGCAGGTCATATAGATCTGGGTGTTACACATTAACTGATGGTTGATAACGCTTACTATTGTGGTATCTTTCCCCCTGTGGCCCAGATGTGGCCCCGACAGCCACATGAGTGAAATCTATCTCACCAAGCACCTCATGGAAGTGTGCCATTCTGCATAAGACACACATGGTACTGGCCCAGTCCTACAATGAAAATGGGAAATAGATATACTCATCCACATGGGCTAGGAGTATATTGAGGAACTGCTTCCATATCCTCAAGGCAGAAGCCTGTGAGATACCCAAAGTATACCCAAAGTATCTTCAGTCCTCAGTCTGTTTCTGAAAGATCCCATGGCAAGTACAGTGAGATGTAAACATAAAGTGATACTCACAGAAATAGGAAGGATACACATTCACCCAGTTTGAGTTTGTGGGTCAGGCACATTTAAAAAGGCCCTTATAATGTCCCAAACTACTCTAAACTGGTCAAGCAACTCCCTAGGTTAATAGGTTCATAGGTGTGTAGTAGGCTAATGATGAGAAGGGCCTTTTTAAGCCTAGCCATGCATCCCAAATCTCTGACAAGTTCTGGTACCTTTGATAAGTGTAATCAGAGACTTGGGAGATGAAACATTTACAAGCAGGGCCTTCATACCCACTCCTCAAAGCTGTAAGGGGTCTCTTTCCATGTACTGCTTCATACACTAGGTTCTGGCTAATTAGCAAACTATATATACCACCCAAGAACATAGCACAGTCTCATCTGCCTTTGTTAGAGCAAAAACACTCTCAAAACTTAAAAAAAAAATGTCCACTTGTGTTGTAAAATGTGTTGCTTGAATAGCTTCATGTGACTGGTGAGACATAAAGTAAATATTATTGTGCATGTTCTACCACATAGTCAGCAATGTCAACATTACAGGAAAAATTCAGAGATAAGAATATTGACTACATTCATGTAACACAGGGATAAAAAGAGTGACTACATTCCCAGAACACAGAGAGAAAAATAAAGATTATATTCATGGAACACACAGGGATTAAAAAGAATGATTATATTCACAGAGCACAGGGATAAAAAGAGTGATTATATTCATGATACAGGGAGGAATAAATTCTGTAATGCTTAATGACTGCTTTGCAGGGAGGAATCTTTAATTGTAAATTAAGGACCTAGAACTGAGACCTCCTCAGTAAAAAAACTGGATAATACAAGTTTTAATATATGAGAAAGTAATCAAATTAATTCTAAAGCAAGTCACTGTCACTAGTTTGGTCACAATAACCGAGGAAAATCTTCTACCCTGTATGTGGTTTCACTTAACAATGCATTTGAAGGGCAGGCTAACCCAGATGATCTGAAATTCAGTTAAATCAAAAACAGACTATTTTCCTATTACACTTATGATACTATCCCAGACAGTGAACAGCCAGCACTAAAGCAAAATATAAGGAAAGACAGCTGCTCTGAATATTAACTTCTAATGATGCAAACTAGGCACATTAAGGAAATAACATCTGCGGTGACTTGTGCCTAATTCCGCATAGACTTGACATCACTGCCTAATCTGGCAGAAATTATTAGATCCTCTACAGTGTATCCTTCTGAAGGATACAGGGCCAGCAGATACGAAGATTTTATATACCATCTGCCTGTTATATAAACTTTTTCTTTAACCCATGGCAACTTAACAATGTTTATCTGAATTTGCACCTGTCCATGCCATCCCTAACAGAGTATAGACAGAATAAGGTTTCCATCTTCTCTCTTCCATCCTTGCATAATTCCAAGCATTCTTACAATGTGTCTATACTGTAGCCTAAGGACGGGAACTTAAATGACCATAATAAAGGATCTAGAAATGGAATCAGTAAATGCGAAGTGAGAAATATGTATAACCCATCACACTTTATTTATTTTATTTTACATTTGTTTATCAGGATGGTCCGACTGGGATAGTAGCCCATTTTCAGTGGGAGGCCCGGGGAGAAAAGCTCCAATAACAATTATAGTAGCAAAGACATAACAATTTAGAACAGTAATTAGAATTAACACAGTAAAACATATTATAAGTCATTTAATATTAATACAAACAGAAGCATAGTAAATTAGATATATGATAGATGCAGATACAATGTCTACAGGTTTTGCAGTAACACCTAGTATTACGGAAAGACAAGCTTCACTCCTATAACAAAGTATGATGTGCCTAGTGACCAGAGAAAAGAGAAAAATTCATAAGAGGTTTGAGTGAAGGAAATGTGAAGTAAGAATGAGGGGAGAAAAACTTATCCAGGGGTGATACAAGAACAGAGCCATTCACCGGTTAGGTGTTCTTTAAGAAGGAGTTTAAATTTGGAGGTAGTGAGGATATTAAGTATATGTTGGGGAATGCAGTTCCATATTTTTTGTGATTTGATTTGCGATTAAGGAGTCACCAAAAGAGGTACTAGATTTATTAACTTTTAGAAGTAGTTTGTTGGATGAGCGGAGGGTACGGGTGGTGTTATAAGGTTGAACTAGATTCTTTAGAGCTGGACAGGCTTCAGGTTGATGTATGATGTTGTGAGCAATTGTAAGTTGGTTAAGTGATAGTAGGTTTGGTAGCTCGGGCCAGTGTAGCTGTTTCAAGGCTGTACAGTGATGTGTTCTATTATGTAGGCCATCAGCAAAATGAGCTGTTTTATGGTAGCATATCTCTATTTTGGACAGTTCAGGTTTTGTAAGATTACTGAAGATGGGGTAGGCATACAATAATGTGGACAGAAGGTGTGTTCTCACAAAGGCTTGTCTAGTGGAAGGGGTGAGGAATGTTCTAGACCTATACAGACAGCAGAATTTAATATGTACCTTTTTATGGTAAGAGCTCTGTGCTTGTCATAATTTATGGAGCTTTCTATTGTGACACCTAGTAACTTTGTGTTAGCTACTGGTTCAATTTTAATGTGATTGAAGGAGAGGATGTCAAGCTGGGTAGTGGGTTCTGTGGATCAGTTATTAGAGAATATCATTAGTTTTGTCTTGTTAGAGTTTAGTATGAGTTGATTTTATTTGAGGTATTGCTTTATGTCTGTGAAAGCTTTCTAGGTTTTACATAGGAGTTTGGGAAGGGAGGGGGCTGTGCAGATGACTGTGGAATCATCTGCATACTCCACTATAGTAGTATGTGTGGCTGCAGAACTAAGTTTGTTTGTAAAGATGGAAAAGAGTAAAGGCCCAAGAACTGAGTCTTGTGAGAGTCCTACAGTAACAGGTAGTAGGGTACAGATTCCCCCAGGATTTAATAAACTCTGTGTAGGCACTGTGTAGTGACTACACAGAATGTATCCATGTACATGGCCATGGCACCCCCTCGGCAGCACACCATACATATTAATGATGACACACTGCCGAGGGAGAACATAGGACAGGAATATTGAATCAGTGTAGGGAGATGTGTAGAGGCTACCTGTGGCTGTGGATGCCTGGTCAGATGTTATGTACAGGGTGCAGCTCCCTGTAATGCACCCCAACTCTGTTGAAATGATGTGAGTTGTGTTAAATGTGTAATATACAAGTTATTTTTTTTATTAATATTTTTCTGCATGTTTACGCAGTGTAGCATGGAGTGCAGCAATGCCAAGCCAGCTTACATATAGACAGCTGACACCTGCTATACATGGAGAGGCACTGCAACAGCTGGAGAGGCCACAGAAGCACTTCACAAAGAGGATCCTAGGTATTAAACACATATCCTACACGGACAAACTGAAAAGACTCCAGCTATTCTCTGTCTCATATCGCCTACTTAGAGGCGATCTCTGCTTGACTTACAAAGCCATGTCTAACCCAGCTCTGTTAGAAATGCAACATCTAAAGAAATCCCAATCCCTCCACACCACATGCTCCAAAGACCTCAACCTCATTAGCACAATCAAGAGAGCATGCTGGAGGGAATGATTCCTCACCCAGAGACTGCCCATGCTCTGGAATAGACTTCCCATACATGTCAAGCAGAGCACCACACTGATCCTCTTCAAGAGAAATCTTGATGAGTGGATGGTTAATAGAAAGTTCACCCTGGGGATCACTCCAGCGGGTCTACTTAATAGAGTCACTGGGAGCTAACATCAGGTGGCATGATGCCAGGGCACTTCTGTGGGCTAGGCTTGCAAAAGCTTCAGGGCCATTAGCCTAGTACACACCTATGAACCTATGAACTTATGTAAAAATAGAAATTGGATGTAGTCAATTATCATAATTATTTTATTTTTCTGTTATAATTTTTATTTTTTTGTAATTGCCATTTGTACAATGGGGCATGGAATGCCTAAGAGCCGACCATTGCTTATACATCCATAGCCAACACCTGCCAGACATCTAAAAATAGAAACCAGATGTAATTAATTATTTATTTATAGGTTTGTTTACACTTGTTTGCATGGCATGGCATGGTGCTCAGCAATACTAACACGTAGCCTAGTAGTATATGCGCAGGTACACTAGTTGTCATAATGTCAAAGTAGCTAAATGGGTAGCATTACAGCCTTATGTGTAGTAGGTCCTGCATTTGAGTCCATAGTAGGCAGAACATGTTTATAATTTAATGTACAATTTTTGTTTAATTTAATAATGTAATTGTGAAATATGGCACAGCTGCATTCTGCTAAGCTTTGCTCAACCATGCTAAGCACTGCATAAACACACTAACAGCTACCAAGGTTTGTGCAGTGCTAAACTTCACTAAAACCATGGTTGTGCAAGTTTTTCCACTGCTCAGCTCTGCTTAGCTGGTTTGTGCACTGCTAAGTGATGCAGCGCTTTTGTGAATGTTGTTCAATGATGTGTAAGGGTGGGAAAACAGCCTATATTAAGCTCATTAGGTAGGAATTCTTCACCATTCATTGGAGTTCAATCGACTGTTGATATGGAAGGCGTTGCTGGTGAAGGTGCACACTCTTGGGTGCAGAAGTGGGGTATTCAGGAGTCCAGGGTCATGGTTGGGCTCCTGGTAAAAAAAAACATGAACTTAGGCTGCTGCAGGGTGATTTCCAGGGCTCAGAGTATAAGACAGAGGCCTTGGACCATTTGACCAGGGAATTGACCAGTGTTACTGGTATCCCCCACACAGGTGACCAGTGTCATCACCATTATGATGACCTGAAGAAGAGAAAGAAAGGAACCTTGGACATCTGTGTCCAAGAAGCTAGAGCAGGGAATGTCCCACAAATATGTAAGTAATGTTTTCTCTGTTTTACCAATATGCAAGCTGAATGTCTGAAAAACTGGTATGCATAATGATGTGTTACTCTCTCAACAACTGCAGCTGAGAGGGCTTACAATATCGAGTCCCATACTGGGCACCTGGCTAGGTTGCACTGTGAGCCTGGTAAGTACGAATATATTATGCTAACTGTAGTGCAATAAGCAAGAAAGAGAAAAGCATTTACTGAAATAAAGTATACACAAGAAAAACTTTAGTGCAAGAAATGGGCAAGTACAACTGTAGTGCAATAAATGTACAATTAGTGCTGTAGTGCAATAAATGAACAATAACAACTCAAGTGCAATAACCAATAAACAATGCCAATAACAATATGCAAAATGGTGTACAGCAGGAGTGTGTTGTCCTAACCATTGCAGTAGAGCTGTATGCATTGATTGTCTTTGGTAAGTTTGCTGCAGTCAAGTGTAACACTGTAATAGCTGTAGAATGTAAAACTAATGGCCTGCAAACTGTATTGCTTAACTCATAGTACTGTCCAAGGCTATCCCCAGGCCAATATCAGTGACATAATGCTGTATGTACCTTTACTTCAGGTAATAAAGGTATATGGGTGAGGTAACCCACTCCATGGGTAGATATTGTGTGTAGACTTCACAGATATTTCAAATCCATACCAATAAAAAGTGGTCACCAGCATTGTCAATTTTAAAATAAAGCCGTATTAAGATATGCAGCGTGGATGTATTCCATGCATGTGTGTTCTACTGTCACTGCAGTCAATTATAACACTGTAATAGTTCTAGAATGCAAGAAGAATGTCCTGTAACTTATATTGCTTAGCTCATAGTATGGTTCCATGTTATCTCTAGGCCAGTATCAGTCACTCAGTGGTCAGCAGTGATTCAGCAACTCAGTCTGTTAAATGCCTAATACACAGTATATTTTTCCACACAAAGTCCTGGGCTCAAATCCAGTGCTGTGTAAGACTAAATTTTAAGTATCAGTCACGTAATGCTCGCATTTTCTCTCTCCCCAGGAACAAAAGGTATATGGGTGAGGTAGCCCATATTATGAGCAGATATTGTGTTTAGATTTCACAGAATTTTAAAATCAATAGCAAAAAAGTATTAATCAGCATTGTTAATTTATAAATAAATTTGTTTATTTGCAGTATGGCTGCATTACTTGCATGTCTGCACTAAGTTGCTTCAGCCAATTATTACATTATTTGCAGATGTCCCCTGCAGTCACAGCTATTGGGTTCTATCCCCATGCTTCCCAACTAAGCCATGATGGCTGTCTAGTTTGAATACACAAACACGCCTCTCAAGTGTAATGATTTCTCGTAATGTAATTAAAACTGCCTAAAATGTCTGTAACAGGATTACCAGAAAAGTACTACCTCGAATGCAATGTATTACCAAATCCACTTGCAGAACATCTTGGTAGTTATAATAAGTCCACATTATGCAAAACTGTTCTCTGTAGTTGTGTACCTGCATTTGTCATTGCTTGGCCCATACTGATCCATGCTAACAGCTTGAAAGGTATGTATGTGCTACATCAGCTATATGAGAATTATAGTCACTGTACCAAGACTGACACAACACACCTGTAGAGTATTTATTATCAGTGTTTTCAGGGATATAATCTGCAATGCCACTAATAGAATGTTTTTCTCTCTCTCTCCACCCCTTATCTTCATTATTATTTTTTATTATGATTTAATATTAACATATGTTCTTTAACTATATTTTTGCAAAATGTGATGTAATATTGGTATGTGTTATTATGATTTAGTATTAACATACTTTGTTAAGCTAACTGTTTTGTTGCCCTTATGGTTTACTTCTTACTGGCATGTTGTTACCATATTGACTGTTATGTTATTTACTGTTGTGTCACGTATACTATACATTAATATATATTTGTATGAATTAAAATGATGTTCCATTCTGTTAATACTAACAATGGTTTGGCTATTACTAACCTTAACTTATTGCTATACCTCTATCACCACAGCACATCAAGGTAGGCCAGTTCCAGATGATCCACCTACCTTGGCTCAACCACCCATGGCACTGGATCCCAGCACATCTGGGACCCAGACCGGCGGTGCACCTTCCTCTGCCCTTGCACTACCTGTGGCATCGGGTAGTACCACCCCATGAGACGGGCTCAGTCCCCCTCTGGGAGTGGTGGTGGAGGGGGTGTTGTCACCCTGGATGAGCTGCTAGTCTTGATGTGCAGGATAGTCTACCATGGGTTTTACAACTGCCTGTGGTGGACTGATGGCATGGTGGCCAACATGGTGGGACAGCCTCACTCTGTTGCCCAGCCCCCAGCACTGCCACACTCGAGGCAGTGAAGGAGCAGTGCCAACAGTCCCATGGGTGGGGATGTGAGTCATGCTGCTGCCATCAGGAGGCACAAAGGACTTGGATTCCACAACACCCTCCCTCTCCAAGGTGTTCACCCCACTCATGCGTCACACACCGCCCCTGTTTTCTGTCTTGTCTGTCTTGTCTGTCTACAAATGCATCCTCACCTACCCAGCTTACCTCCCCCACACGTACCTATTCCCTTTCCCCTAACATTCCACTCAAACCTTAAAAAAAATGGGCATCTATCCCAAAAAAATATTGCACCATACATAGCTCTCCATTTCACCCATGTGTCCACTGGACACAAGTAATTTGGTCCAATTGGGTTGACAACACAGTTATATTTTCCTCACCCCTCTCTCTGTGGGTGAGAGTACAAATCCATGTACATGTTCTGTCAAAGTGCACAGTTGTTGCTGTACAAGAAATGGATAGCTATGGTTCTTTCCTACACCCTTCCTGCACATCCCTACCTGCCTTCCATTATGTTTTTCCCCATGCTTGCACCCCATTTCACCACTTTCCTATCTCCCCATTTTTCTTTTCTTTATATTTTTTAGTGGGAAGCTGCATGGATTGCCATATTGAGCAGCTTCACTAATTCTATTACACATTTATAAAACTACCGTCTGTCCCATGTTTCAAACCCATGCCCATCACACCTCCAGCACAGTTCATTAACCTGCCACACCACTCAACTCTTACTTAAAATACGTGTTTTAAAAAAACATAGTAATTGCCAGTTACAGTCATTAAGTGGGTTTCAGCTTAAATAAAACTTAATGGAAAACATGGGAGTGTTCCTGAGACTCTGGTACAATAGTACATGACTACAAAGCCAAAGGCATATTAATCAATGCAAGTGAGGCCTCTGATAGCAGGTACATATGCCCTTTTATCAACAACAAGTAGAAAGACAACTGCTAAGGCATTAATGGCAAAATACATGTACAACTGGGGCCCAGGTGCAGAAATCCATCCATATAAAGCCTTGCACAGACCTTGTCCATGATGTGAATGGCACAGACCAGCAGGGCAGTACATATGAGCAGGTTCAACACTAGGCAACCAACATGATAAATACTGCACGATGAAGGGCAGCTGATCTAGCCAGGGATTGTGCTCTCACCAGTGGTGGGCCTGGAGTGGAACAACATGTAGCAACACAGTAGCAAAAAGCAGCAAAGAAAACCACAAAGTAATCCACAAAATGCAGAAACACTTTATTCCTCTGACGTCTCGGCCTAAGCCTTCAAGGAGTAAAGAACTCACAAAATGCACAATACATATATAGCAATCACAAACTAATTAAACAATAAAAACAATTAAATTAACACCCTAAAATTAAATTAACCCATGAGGGTACAGAGTACCAAATTTTAAAATGTAAATAGCTTCCTTGGATAGCAAATAATGCTTTATGTTACAAGTATCAAAGTAGGACAAACTTATTTTTTCCAAAACAGTACCTTGGAGCCCCTCATTTTTGCTATCATGGAATTTTTTAAAATGCATAGCCACAGAGCTTTCCTCTTTCTTATTAACAATATCCCTGGCATGTTCCATTAGTCTCAACTTAAATGCCCTTTTGGTTTCCCCAATATAAAATTTATTACATGGGCATCTAGGTGCATAAATCACACCTTCAGAATTACAAGTAAAATAATTACATGTATTAAAGCCCACATTATTTATATAAGGAAAACTATTAACTACAAAATTACATGCTCTACATTTGCCACACTTAAAAGTACAACTAAGGGATATACTATCAACACAACTAACGGGGCAAAAGAAATTTACTGTTCACCAAGAAATTTTGGATATTCCTGCCTCTCTTATAAGAAAATCTCAGTCTACCATCTAATCATAAAGCTACATTATTAAGTGAAACAAAATATTCTCAGTAATGTTTAACCAACCTCACCAATTCAGCACTAAAATTACTATATGTAGTCACAAAATATAAAATCTCATGCTGTTTGTTAATTTCCAAGCTAGATGTTAAGGTATATTTTTTATATATATTATTATTAATTCTCCTAACACCTATATTAAACAGCCTTTCATAACTTCTCTTAACCAGTTCATCACTATATCCTCTGCATTTAAACATACCCATAGTTGCATCTAATTCCCGATGGAAAATAGATTCAACATTGCATAATCTAGACACCCACAACATTTCACCATATGGTAAAGCTTCTAATGTATGAGGGGGATGACAACTCATCCAATGCACATAATGAGTGCCTTCATCAAATTTTCTGTTAACTGATGTTTCCAATCTATTACCATCCTTGATATTTAACACAACATCCAAAAAAGAAACATTCACACCCATTTTAAAACCATCAAATTCTAACAAAAATCTATTATTATGTAACTCTGAAATAAAATTATCAACAAAAACCTTACCATCTTGAACAAGAAATATTAAGTCATCAATAAACCTATAATATCTAACAACATATTTACAAAAAAAAGAATTTCTATACAAATACTCAGACTCAAAAAGGCCCATAGACAAATTTGCATACATGGGGGCAAAAGCTGCCCCCATGGCCGTACCTTTTTTTTGTCTATAAAGACTATTATTAAACTCAAAAAAAGTATGTGTTAAACAAAAATAAATAAGTTCTCTGATATATTTTGTAACTGGATAATCACCCAAAAAGAACCTTAAGGCCTCAATGCCATATTCATGGCTTATGTTTGTATATAGGCTCTTAACGTCAAGGACCAGTACATACTCTCATTCCACTCAACATCCTTGATTTTATTCAAAAAATCAAAAACATCACAAATATATGAAGGTAAAGTTCTAACTGTTGGTAACAGAAAACTATGTAAAAAAAGCCCTATATTATGTAAAAAATAATTACATCCAGAAAGAATGGGTCTTCCAGGGGATGATGCTAAGCTTTTATGTATTTTTGGTAAACAATAAAACAAGGCTATTCTACAACCTTCTATATTAAACTTTTTTTTAACATCTGCAACTGAGAAATAACCCAATCTCTCACCTTTCTTCATTAATTCAATATACTCAGAAACAGAGTCACTGTACATAATGAATTCCACCTTCTCATAAACATTATCATTACTTAAATGCTCTTCACACATTTTAAGATATTGTGAAAAGTGCATAACAACCAATGTATTACCTTTATCAGAAGGTTTAAATACAATTTCCTTCATTTTACTTAGCATAACTAAAGCCTTCCATTCCTTTTGGGTTAAATTGTAAAAATTATCAGGTTTACTTCTCAGAAACTCATTATGTGCACGTTCAATAGAGAAATTCAATAAATTGGTGAAATGTGTAACATCATTATTCAAAACTGAGGGCATAAAATTACTTTTTGTTTTAATACATTCAGTGTCCAATTTATAATAAGCATTACAAGTGTTGTCAGAATCACAGGTATGAAAACTGTCCAAAGATGAATCAAGACTATCACTAGATAAAACTTCATTCATATCCATATTTAAATTACGAAAAAAACTTTTCAAATGCAGTTTCCTACAAAATCTAAAAACATCACTTTTGATATCATACAGTCGAGATACAACTGTAGGAATAAACTTTAGTCCACAATTAAGAACTGCAAGTTCAAGCTCAGAAAACGAGTAGCCAGAAAGATTAACGACATAATTGGACATGGAAGGTAACTCTGGAGTGGAACAACCACTGTTGGGCACTGAGGATTTCCTGGCATACCTAGGCACACACAACAGCTCACAGGCATCCATCACACTGTACATCATGGAGGTGGGTGCCTCAGTTTCCACAACTGAGGAGCATGCAGGTAAGCTTACTGTGATCAGCACTGTAATACTGTAGCAGTCAGTGTGTCAAGCTGTAGATACTTTTATGTGGATGTCAGGTCTTTGTTCTTTGGGTTGGTTAACCTCAGTTATTCACTCATACTCAGATTGTGACTAATACAACAAGTAACACAGTAGCTATGTAAATATGAGATATATGGATGAATTACCTTGTTGTGCTGCAACATGCAGTGGTACTGACATTGCCCCACCCTTAACTTTTCACAGGCCCTTCAGGTATTGCCATGGTCCTTCTCCTGGTAAGCATGACACTTGTTTTTTTTAAGGAACAATTATATTCTAGTATGGTTAAGGGCCAGAATAATGCCCTATGTAAACATAACTGTGTGTGTAAACAATGTAGGATGTTCTTAAATTCCAGTCTGGAACAGGTACCTAAAGTTTCTAGAAGGGGTAGTCACAGGAGTGTAGTTCAACAAATAGATACACTTTGACAGTTACACTTAAGAGCAGGTAAGGCACCTGGTTTAAATGAGGTAAGGAATCTAAAATGCCTTTTAAAATACAACAGGCTGAAGGTAAATACATTATGCAGTGAAACATGTATTTCCATATATATTTGTTAAAAGAGTTCTACTGCATTTTTATGTGTGTTTTTTTCAAGCAGAGAGGAGTCATTCATCACACAATCAACAGCATAAATATGTACATTGTTATCCTGCAGGAAGAGAGACATGTGGGAAGGAAGCGATATCTGTGTTATAGCCCTGAGAATGCCTGGTCCACTGATACACCATTTAAAACAGTTATATGGGTACACTGCTATGCTGGGGGTGGGGAAACAACAGCACATGATCACCTTGGGTAGACAGATGTCCACATATCATGGGTGGCCACTGTTTTAACATCTCCCTTGCCTGATGTTGTGAATATTCTAACCATGAGGCCTAGTGTATATTAAGGAATCATCATCAGGGGGTCCTCCTCTCATTCCTCCTGTGAGAATGGCTGTGGAGACCTAGGCACTGGTGGGGTGCTGTGTATCCCTTCGCTTTGCTGATCCTACTGCAGCTGTTTCCACAGGATCACATTGTGTAGTATGGCACATACTATGAACATATATGCACATGTGGCTGGAGAGTACTGCAGGGCTCCAACACATATATCAAGGCACTGGAATCGTGACTTCAGCAGCCCAAACACATGCTGTATGATGTTCCTGGTTTGTGTGTGTACCTCATTATGGCATACTTCCATGGGTGTGTGCCTTTCTAATGGGTGTCATCATCTACAGTTCCAGTGTGTAGCCAGCATCCCCCAGCAAATGGTTGTGTGGGATGCCCCCCCCTAGCAAACATCTGGTACAGCTGTGATGCATGCCAGATATGGAAGTCATGATAACTGCCAGAGCTGCCAACGCACACATTCATGATAATGCACTGGGTATTGCACAAGATCTGGCAGTTGATGGAGTGGGACCCCTTGCAGTTGAAATAGAGTCTACTCTCCTCACCAAGTGGTGCCTTGATGTGTCCATGAGTGCAATCCATGGCACCTAGTACCTCATGGTAGTATGCTACATGGTAGAAGTGTTGCATATTGCTGGCCCTCATCTCAGAGGTGAGGGGAAAATAAATGTGCTCACTGGCATGTAGTAGTATGGCATCCAGGAACTAATGGAGTACCCTGAATGCTGATGCCTGCGAGACCCCCATCATATCCCCAATTGATCTTTGGAAGGTACCTATGACTATTATCCAAAATGCTACACATACCTTTGTTTCCACTGGGAGGGGTTGCCCCCTGTTGGGTCTGGATCTGAGCTGAGGGTGGAAGAGCTCAGTGAGTTCTTGTAATATTTCTCTGTCTACCTTGTAGTGCTCTAGAATTTACAGCTCATGTAGCTCCTCGAAGGTTACCATGGACCTGAATACTCTTCTCCTTCTGTGCCTAGGCCTATTGTCAGAAGCAGTAGGAACATTAACTTCAGCATCTAGCACATACAGATGCAGCAGATCCACAGCAGCCCCTAGCATTCTTTCAGTTAAAATTCCCAGGTCTGTACTCCAATGGTGCATAGTATGTGGGCAAAATCAGATTGTAGGGTGTATGCATACTTTATAGTAGAAGGCAAAAAATACTTTATAGTGCTCTACTGTAGTTGCTGCCTGTGTGATTGGCTACCTATGATGCATTGCACTTGCCTAGTATATCTTTAACATCATTTAATGGCCCTAGTTTAAGTTAAACAAGGGTCAAAACTAATTAATACATCATTGCCTTTTAGATGCTTTCTGTAATGCGACGTGACGTGCAAATGCACGCCTTGTAGGTAAACAAAGCTTAGCAGTCAGTGGACACACCCCTCAGACTTCCATGCTCAACACAGTGGTGCGTCATGCAAACATGCAGAAATAAGTGCCCCGTAGGTAAACAAAGCTTATAAATCAGTACACACACCCTCCCAGATTTTCACACTCAGCATGGTGGTGTGCCATGCAAACAGGAGCAGCTAAGCTAAAATCAGCATAGTAGTTATTGGACACACCCTCTCCTGATGTCATCTACCTCCTGGGTGGGCAACAACATGGTTCTCTACCTACAGGGAGGGGATATGTGGACACAATTACCCCAATATGCTGTTCAGTAACTCCAACCATACACTCTTCCAAGCCCTACCACATTATCAGCAGCACCAATGCAACATTGTAGATACTCCATGCAGGGTCCTGTAATAGATTTCTGTCTCATAATATTAATTTTGTTATTTCCACTTTTTTTAAGGCATGTCTGCACACTGCGGCGTCCTGCGCAAACATGCCCTGATTATTAAAAAAAAATGTTAACGTATTTTCTGTAACTTTTGAGACACACAGATGATATTTTCGCTCATATCTGTGTGTGGTATGCCATTTCTGTCCACCTATCTACATTTTTACAGCCCCTTTTCTTTGTCTATATTCCTCTACATGGAATTTTCCAGTGTACACTACAGACACCGACACGGGGTCTTCACGGCTGCCTGTCTGCTTACTGGATCTCTCTACCTGCCTCATTTGCATGAGATTCACCTGCTTATGAGGTGATTTACATGCCACGGAACTTCCTGTGTTGGCGAGTGCATGTGCACCACCCATCAGTGCTTACTGCATCATAAAACTGCTTACATTCATGTAAGCAGCATGACATGATGCCTACATGGTAAAAAAGACCATGTAGGCTTTAGTAATTCCCCCTTTCATCTTTCCACTTGACAGCTTGTTTTCGGTTAGACAAATAGCTGTGAAACTAAGCAATGGAGGATAGTAAGAGATGAATGGATGATAATTCTTGAAGCAGTTTTTGATGGGAAACAATGTCAAACACTTTGACATATACAAGACAATGAAAACAGACAAGGTTGTTATTATTTTTGTGGTAGTTGATGGAATCTGTGAAACTTAATAGGGCAGTTGTGGTGCTATGTCTTGGTCTAAAACCATGCTGGGAGTTGGAGAGAAGATTGTTTTGCAGTAGATAGGCCAGTAGTTGAGAATGTGTGCATTTTTCTAGTATTTTGCTAAGGGGGAGAGTATGGCAATGGGTCTATAGTTAGATAGTTCTGTGGATGGACCACTCTTATGCAGAAGGATAATGTGGGAGAGTTTCCAGAGTACCAGTACATATTGTTCAGTAATGGAGCAATTTATAAGTAAGGAGATTGGATATGAGATGGAGTCACCTGCTTGTTTAAGAAATTCATTTGGGAGTTCATCTACTGCAAGTGTATTGGGTTTTAGGGGGAGGGGGTTAGTGGTTTGTCCAGGGTTTAAGAGTTATTTTATGGAGTGCCAGAATTTCTGTGGGTTATTTTTATGTGGGGTTTTTTTGTTGGATCAGAGTGTAGTAGGACTTTTTGTCAGAGTGAATTAGTTTTTTGGCTCAATTTCATAGTTGGTGGTAGTTGTGAAGGGAAAATTGGGTTTTTGGTCATTGATAGTTTAGCCATGCTCTGTCTCTTTGTTTCATTATGTTTACGGTGTCTCATTGAATTAGTATGGATTTGCAATGTTCTTTTCTAATAGGAGATAGAGAGTTTAGGATGCTTAAAAATAAGTTGTTGAAGTAGATGACCGCCTCAGCTAGGTGAAGGTGTCTTAAGGGGCACCAGTTATGATGTTTTAGGAGGGAATTAAAAGTTTCTATGGAGGAGTGTTTGTTTAGTATATATATGCTTATAGATAGTGGTTTTGGCTAAGTGTGCTTTTTGCCTAATTAGGTAGGTGGGAGAATGATCACTAAGGGAGTCTGGGAGGCAGCCAAATTGTGAATATAGATTTGGGCGACTGGAGAGAATCCAATCTAGTATGGAATGTTTATTATTGTGTTTGTCAGTTCTTGCAGGTGTGAAGATTAGTTGGGAGAAACCAAAGAGGTTGACATAATTTATTGCATTTATGGAGGTGCATGTAAATCAGTCAAGATTAAAGTCACCTGGGATGAATACTTCGTGAGTGTATGTAGCAAAGGCCCAGCTAAGCAGATTTTCAGTTGTACGGCTGTTGTTTCCAGGGGAAGATATATAGCTATTATAATAATGGCTTTGTTTTTTTGAGTTGAAGATGTGAGACTAAGCTTTCAGAGTCAGTAGCTAGGGGTGGGGTAGTGTCTAGCTGCTGCAGGGTAAGGTTATATATGATTGCTAAGCCACCGCCCCATTTGTGTATTTTATCACCCCTATGAATATTATATCATTGGAGCAAGAATTCTTTGTTTTTATTGTGGTTCTTTAGCCAGGTTTCAGTAAGTACTGCTATGTCTGGGGAGTATAGTGACAAGGCTGTGTGGAATTCAGGTATTTTGTTTAGAATACTTCTGAGGTTAATGTTGAAGATTAATAGGTCAGAAGAAGCACATACAAAAGAAAAAGAGTTTAACAAGGTAGAGTCATAGTGATCTCAACATACAAAAGCAAAAAGAAAAAGCACCATAAAGTTATTAAAATAATGCATAAAATAATGCAATCACATATACTAAACTGATAGTTATTAGTCACGCTATATCTTTTAATGTGTTTCTCAAAATTTCCAAGGGATCAATGTGCATGCAAATGTTCACACAAATGTGCATGCAAATATATGCAGATGCACTTTTATACACACATTCATACGCACAATGTATACTTTATAAGCTAGCACTTTTCTCTAAATTTGAAAGAATAAGCAAAGTAAATTAGCAGAAAAGAAATGAAACAAAGTAATTTGTAATAAACATTTCAGAAAGACTGAGCATTTAATGTGCAAAGATAACGTTCAGGAACATGACGTAATGTGTAGCTAGTGTGTTCCCACAGACTAATTCTGGGTTCATTCAGCTGTAAACAGTGACAGTTCTAACAATTAAATAACCCCAAGCAATCTCAGTAGGATAGACACGGTTTCTAGGGTTACCTGTTATGAACGTAAGTTTCCAGATAATTGTCTCTGGGATGAAAGTTAAAATAGAAAGAAAAAGCCTTCAACCCAGAAAGTTCATAAAGCAGCAAAAGTTGTCAAACAAAATTGAACTGCCTAGCAAACAGTAAAATCTAATAGGCAAGTTAAGAATCGATTCAGCTGAACTGAGATCTTAACTTCAGATTGCTTAAAAAAGTACAAGGTTGCCAGCTGTGAACTTCATTAGCAATTTGGGCTAGAGAAGGCAAGCAGACTTTTTAGGACATAGCTCTCATGACATCAAGCTGCAAACAAAGCAAGCTCTTGTCTACTGTTCTCACTTGTCAGCATGGCAATAATGACAGAACCTTTGTTCCCCCAAAACTTGCTGCCAGCTTTTAATGCTCCTAAATGTTACTAGGAACATTTTCAGTTACTAGAAATGCTCAGCAGCAGGCAGCCACAATAGTATTAGGCAAACAAATACTAAGGTACATTTGAATAAGTGATAACTGGTCATTTGCAGGACACATGAGAAAAACTTGCAACTGTGCTTTTCATCTTGATTTTTGTTTTACCTGTGACCCCAATTGTAACCCTCTGCTGGGAAAATGATAAACATCTAGTTATAACTTGAATCAAATCTTGACTCCACGCTTCATCACTGTGACTGTTAGAGATGATATACTTCTATTCCGGTTCTTATGGGAAATATTTCAATATAAATCAGCATACACCATATAATGTATAGTATACAGTATATATTCCTTTTGAAACAAAACAGTAGCTTCAGGTATTCATATCACCGCAAATGTTAGTCATAATGTGAGATAATGTAATATGCATATACAGGGATAAATGCATGCATGCATTTGACTCCACTCTGAATGGGAACCTAAGGCAACACTTTTGCTGAAAATGTGACAAAAATGTGTAGGAGTAGTGAGAGCCTGGATATGTTTCCAGTGCTGTGATATTTAGTGAACGTTTGGCTGAAGAAGCCTGTGGTCTCAGTGGCAGATGATTCTGAACTAGGTCCCACATAGAAACCAAATAAAAATATACAAATAAGGGAAAAAGCCAACATCTGTGGCAAAAGCTTTAAATGAAGGACACCAAAAAGAGATCCTGTCATGTGGAAATTCTACAGAAAAGAATAGCACATTCTGTAATGTATTATGGGTAATGTACGCAGAATCCTGTGACATAGTTCCCATCATAGGATCATATGAAATACAAGACAAATGACTTTTGTGACCATTTATTCCAAGATTGAACCTCCCCTCACAAGAAGGGGGAGGCCAGTAAAGCCAGGAGTGAATTTGTGAATAACCACCCAATTGTCCTGTTCCTGTATGAATGAAATTTATCATCACACTGCTTAATTTGCAATGAATGTTTATTCCAGAGGTGGGGAAGGCACTGTGTAATGAATCTATGTATCTACCTTGTTTTATTTATCTGCTGGTGAAGATTTAGACCCCTTGTTCTAGTATTTGTAGGGCTATTTTATTTGTGGAGATACAAAAGATCCTGCACCATTGGTTTCCTAATATCTCAGAAGGCAAGGCATAATTTTTACCTCAGGTGTCTGTAAGACACTGAATAAAAGGACAGTGCTTCAAATCTTTTCTGGGTAGCTTAGGATTTCTAAGTCTGTGATCTTAATTAAGAAACTCTGGGGTCTTTCAGATTGATATATCTAGTGAGGTGCATCTAAAAGGGGGTATTGTATGCAATAACTGGCCTAATTAATGCTGAACATAATGAGACACTGACCTCTTTGGATATGGAAGAGATCTCTTTGATATCAACTGCCCTAAGTAGAAGGACCTTCTGACTACTGTCATCATATGATGATCAAAGGTGAGAGAATTATCAACCAAAGTGCCAGTGTCTCTCAGAACATTTTAATGTTGGAGTCTATGTTGTCTGCTGGGTGGGATGGTTTACAAACACAACTGTGATGCTCTTTTTAGCATTTACTTTAAGACTGTTTTTTAACACTTTTATTGAATTATCACGTGACGTAGGCACATTTACATTTATATAAAAGTAATAAAACTGTATTAACAAGTTAAAATTAACAAACATTATACTTCACATATATTTCTATATATCATATAACCTAAGCAGCATTTCATAAATTATTAAATTCCTGCCCCCTTTTTTTAAACAAGAAACATCTTTATTATACCATCACTTAGGATCATAGGGTCAGAGAAGGTTACTAGGCTAATGGCCCTGGGGCCTTTACAAGCCTAGCCAAGAGTATATTCCCAAAAAAGAAACCTCATTCAGCACACTTACAACACAGGCAATCATACATTTATATAAATGAAAAAAAAACACACCGGCACAATCCTAGTTGCTAGCATTTTACATTACAACACATACTGGCACACTCCCAGTTGCAAACACTATACATCACTTATAATCTACCCAGTCATTTTCACTACTTCTAATATAGTTGGTTTAGATTTTGATTTCCATTTTCTAGTAGCTGCTTTTCTGGCAGCCACCTTAACTTTAAGGTTGCTGTTAGTACTCCAGATGTTTTCAAGTGAAAGCTCTTGTTGTGGGGCTGCAGCTGACTTGAAAATATCACCGAGTTTGTAATCATCCACAAACTTGTTTAGACAGAGATCTATCTTTGTGGTCTGGAGATTAGAAAATTAAATGTCAAATAAAACATGTCCTAGCACAGAGTCCTGCAGAACATCACTGGTTGGATTCATACTCTTTGATGAGCCATATGCTAACCGCACTGTATGGGTTCTGTCTTTAGCATTTGCTATTCATTGTACCGTATAGGAATCTATTTGTAATGCATTTAATTTACTATGCTACTCTAGCATAGTGCATAGTCTTAAAAGCCTTTGCCAGATCATGTTATGTCATGTGTACAGCATGACCTCTGTCAACAGCTTGGGTTAGTCTTTCAAAGAGTCTACATTAAACATCCCTATTGTTTCATGGTGATATAACAAGTTAAAATGGTTGGACATATTGGCTACACTGTAAGAAGAATATGTCCCATAAGGCACTTCACTCATTTCAGATTGATCAGAGAAAAAAGCAGACAGAAAAATTAAGAACATATAAAAGCAATAAATGCAGTAAAATGACATTTAAAGCAATTCCATGTTAATAAATGTGAGGGACACAATGACTTCATCCCCAATGCAAGCATTTCAAAAGCAGATAAAATTGAAAAGTTAATACCCTGAGCTACTGCAATAATTGTAAACATTCTACCACTATTGGAATGCAATTCATTTTAAAATAACTGACATCTTTGCAATATATAATCTTAACAGCTATAGTGTATGTTAAGTAGGTATATGAAAATATTCAAAGCAGAAGATTAATTTACTCAACAAAATGTCATTCAGTGAAATGTAACAGTGTCAGAGCAATCGTGCACTGTAGTGCGTTCATAGGCACATGTGTGCTCATGTTTTATATATATATATATATATATATATATATATATATATATATATATATATATATATATATCTGTGTGTGTGTGTGTGTATGTATATATATATATATATATATATATATATATACACCATTTGTTTAATCTAGACATTAAGGAATGCAATTAGTAGCAGTTCTCATTCTGCATTGATAGTAACACTGTTGTTGTAGACATATGCAGAAACTGGCAAAATGGCCAGCTTTGGTGTGCTACCATTATGGGTGGCATAGTGTCTTATTGGCTATGATTTTTTTTCCTCATGCTTCTAAGGTGCAGGGTTCTATCCTGAGCTTTGGTCAGTGCCTGAATGGAGTTTGCATATTCTGCCTGTGTCTTTATAGATGTAATGTGGATTACTCCTAACCCTCAATTCATGTTGGTTGACTAGATACAAGTGTATGTGTGTATATATGTATATGTAGAAAAAGAGAGAGAGAGAGATTGCATTTACTCTTGCCCTTGTGGCCAGCGTGATAACTGAAACAGGTACGATTACCAGTTCAAATAACTGGTTAACAAATGAATACATTTAATTAGCATAAGCATGGAGTTGAAAAGCAAACTAATTTAATTGAAAAAAGAAGAAAACAAAAGGAAAAAAATCCCATTTTAGCCAGCAGTATGGAAAAACTTCACAGTGTCCAAAATTGCTGTTAGTGGCTTTGTTAGAAGAGTGCTGATGAGAAACTAAGGGCAGAAGATGACTCATGCATAAAATAATAGGCTCATTACTTTTAGTTACACAAAATGGGTTTTGTGGAGTGATTTTCATGCATGAACTATTTAGAAAAGATGGTCTCAGTATGCTACTTCAGAGTATATATTAATTATAAAATCCAGTACATTTTTTCAGATAAAAAAGCAAACAATAATGATCAGATGAGGAACAAATGAACTGTGCTAAATTATATGAGCAAACTTTTTTTTAAACCATAAAAGGTGATCTTCCTAAGGGATTGTTTACAAACAAAAAAAAGGAAAAAGAAAAACAAAACAATGATAATGCTAAGACAGCCTGCATTGAATATTGCTGAGAAAATTACAAAAATAAAATGTTATTATTCTTAACTGCTTATATATCAGGTGGATTCATTAACAAGAGTGTACACATTACTCTAAGCCTACCTGTTTAGTTTGTGTTACAGTGACAAGCAGCATTGCTCATCGAATATGCAAGCCGCTAAGGAACCTTACATTTTAAGAGGGTCTTGTTCATGGCCAGGACAGCTGCTAGCAGAGACTCAAACACCAAATATAAACAATGGGTTATAAATAATCTCAGCTCCATTAAGCATGCATGAACAAACAGCACAATACCTAGCAATGGCAACATGAAATACATAATTAAGAGGCAGGAGGAGCTTAACAAGGAATGTGTTGTTGTATATAGTTAGCTTAATGTACAATCAGCAATAATTAAAATTATTGATAACTGTAAAGGTAACACTGTACATTTAGGGACACAGCCACATAATAAAAAAGAAATGTTGACAAAAGGATGTGGGAGGGACACAGCTACAGTGTAACAAAAGGGAATGAATGTGATACATGCAAATTTAAAGTGGAGAAATGAGATAACAGTGGCCAATGCAAGTAGATCAACTGTGTGATATTGCATATACTGCAGGTAATAAACATTTGCTTTGTATCCTGAAAGTTATATGTTATAACAAACTTTATGGTTTTTCCCTCATCACCCACCTATCATTTATAAAATCATCTCACCTCTCAAACTGTTGCCCTATGCACTTCATGAATGGACATTTATTGTCAGTTGTTGGCACTTGCAACCATAAAAGGCTATTTTATGGTTAAAATTGTTTTATCAAAGCACATGTTGTACAGGAATGTACATCATACAGTAGTTTTGAAAAGTTATATGAACTTATGTACTGTTTCCTCTATACATTTTTTGGGGCATGCTTAGAGACATTTGTAGTCACAGGAGTACATTGAGTATACCTAGTTACACTTGTAGTCACATGTATAGACCTACATTGCCATTATGATATATAGTGTTAGAGTAATCAAAAGCAATAATTTATACACCCATGACTTATGTCAGAACATACATACAAGTTAAAGAATTTTAACTCTCAATGTTTACATATATGAAGGAAACAGTAATGAAGTTATAATTGCAGTGTACACACCTGCATCAATGTGGAAATACTGAGAAGAATCATTGGCACCCGTGAATTCATTCCAATAAAAGTATTAATTCAGGAAAAAAGGCAATTGTGGCAGCAACCTGCATGTTGTCAGTGGCAGTGGGAGTGCTCATACATGCTGAGTATGTATGTATGTATGTACGTATGTACTGCAATCCAGAAGGACATGACATATATACAGCACTGTCACTCTGAGCAGCATATTAACAGATTACTGTTCTGCTATCCATACTTACTGTTATCTAACTATTGCTTATGGGAGAGGTATGTTGCAAAAATAAGAGGTATGGTCATGTGACGTAGACTAACATGTACATAAATCAAGGCAAAACTCATGTAGTCAGTCCCCTAACTACTGGGTTGGGTGTGTAGTAATATCAGTATTTTACTATGCATGGGATGTATCTATGTGTGATACAAATAACACAAATTAATAGGTTGCCCATACAAGACTTCAGTCAAACAGCCTTAAATGCTAGCAGTACTTTATAATGACATCAGCTACAAAACCTTATCTTTATACATTATATGTACACATTAGTAGAATGTGAAAGTATTTATGACACATCCTTTTAAGAATTTATTATTTTTTTATGATGCTTACATTGAAAGATTTAAATGAAGTCGTTTGTACCAATTTTTTTTAGTTCTGAAGAAATCCCAAAATATTAACACAGATGAAAGCGCTTAACAGATAGACACCTTTCTTTATGGTATTACAATAAAAGTTACTTATTCTACAGTTCCTCATTCACATTCTTGGAGGTGGAATAATGTTGTTTTAGTTGTATTTATTTATTTATTTCATTTTATTTTTTTATATAGGGAGGACTGCTGGGGATGGTGTTCAAGAATAAGAGGTTTAGGTAGCTAGGGTAGGTTAGGTAGCAGACACAGACATACAGGATATACAAGGCAGACAGAGTTGGTGATATACATGAAATGTTGGGATCACCATGACTAGTGTTATATATGGGACATTGTAGGCACATCCACATCTAGCATAAGCACAGTCAGAATCTAGTCCTCAGCCTCCAAGCTTTCATGACTGTCTCCTGTCACAGATCACTGGTTCAATGCTGGATAAGACATCAGCTTTGCAATTTGATGCAGGACTTTCTCTACTCTACCATTTCAGGCAATGAGGCCCCTCTCCATAATGTCCTCCACCAGCTCTATCAGCTCCTGACAGTTGATGAAACCACCTCCACTAGTACTACTGCTATGGCTACCACTGCACCAGCCAATGGGGGCAGAGCTACATGATGCAGTTGGAGCAGGTAGTGTTGGAATTGTGGAGGCAACACTGACAGATTGGTACCCAGATGAGCTAGATATCTGTGCTGGTATCAACACAGCCAATTGTGGAGGTATGGCAGTTCGATCTCCATTAGTCAGTCTATCTCCCCATTCTGATGGTCATTTGTTTTACAACAACAATGTTTCCACATAAGAAAAAAGAGAAAACAATTCCCGAAAACTTAAAACTAGACCTACAAAAACCTATATCCTACAAAGAAATTGTTAACAAGATAAAAGAAAGTACATCTAACAAAGCTCCAGGGATAGATGGTATAATTACAAAAATTTACAAACTCTTCCCTTCAACAGTAATCTCCCTTTTTCATAAAACTTTGCTAGAAGTCCAGTCAGAAGCAAAAATACCACCCTCATGGAAATATTCTCTCATAACACCAATTCTAAAAGATAATAAACCATCAGACCTTTGCACCTCATAGAGACCTATATCATTACTGAATAATGATTACAAAATATTCATGTCAATCCTAGGTAACAGAATGAAAATCCCACTTTCAAAGACAATTAATAATGACCAAACTGGATTTTTATATAACAGGCACACACATGATAATATTAAAAGGATACTTACTCTTATAGATTATGTGAATAAAGAAGATAGAGAAACACTTGTAATCAGATTAGACATAGAAAAAGCCTTTGATTCCCTCAACTAGGAATATCTATTTAAAACTTTAGCATTATTTGAATTTCCTCCTCCCTTCATCTTATTACTAAAAACATGTATATTAATAACTTAGCCTTCATTAAATTAGGTCCTTTCACCTTAGAATCTATCCATATAACGAAAGGTACTAAACAAGGATGACCCCTTTCTCCTATTTTATTTGCTTTGGCTATAGAAATACTTGCAAAAATAATACACAATAATCCAAGAATAAAAGGAATAGAAGTCTATGACCAGTACATATCTAAAATAATGCTTTTTGCTGATGATATTTCATTAACCCAATCAAATTCCAGAGAGTCATTAGGAGAGCTAGAAGAAGTAATGGAGAAATTTTCAAGGATTTCAGGTCTACAATTTAATAGATCAAAATCAAAATTTCTGTTTCTAAATAAGAAAAAAGAACTACAAGTTACAGATAAATCCATCATAGGAAAAAAGAGCTTAAGCAAAATTATTTAGGAATAGTGTTATGCAAAAATATAAATGAAACAATATTAATAAATTATAAAAACATTATTGAAACAATAAAAAAATATATAGAAAAGTGGAACAAAATTATATTAACTTTTGAAGATAGATTGCAATTAATAAAAATGGTCTTATTGCCAAAAATACTATATGTAGCATTAGCAATACAGTTAATTCCTGAAAGATGCATTCTTAAAGAAATAAACTCATGTTTAAAACATTTTTTATGGCATCCCAAAAATAATAGAATAGCTCTAACTCATCACATTAGACCCTGGAAACAAGGAGGATTGAAGTTCCCAGAAATAGAAACATATATAAAAGCATCTGTGCTTAAAACTACAATAGACTGGATAAACCCAAATTATTTTGCCAAATGGAAAGAATTAATGGCTATATTAACAAATGAATTTAATCTGTTAAAAAAAATTAATAGTAGACAAATCAAACAAACCCTGGTACATACTATGCATAAATATACAATATTATATAACAAAAGCTTCTAAAACAACACTGATGAATTATTACATCAATTCCTTTAGGAAACTTATCAATGCAAACATAGATCTAAAACTTTGGTTTGACCTTTTAACCCCATTTACCATCACTAAGAACTTTCCTCACAAAATATATAGGGAAACAGTAACCTCATGGGAACAAAATGGATTCTTATGCTGGTTTCAATGTGTAAATAAATTAAATGTTTTTGATATACATATGATAAAAACTGCTTACAATATTCCAACACAGGACTGGTTAACCTTACAAAGCATTCTAATGTACACTCAAGATTTATGCAGATTAATTAATAATTCCTCATTTAAAGATACTCCAAATCTAATATGTTTTCTGTATGAATTTATATATAATAGTTGTAAAAAGAAAAATTCCATTTCAAATCTATATAAAGAGTTAATAACATATAAAACAATTCCCAAACCATCATACTGGTAGTTCTTAACAAAAGGTCAGTCATTGCAGTTAACAGAAGAAATTAAAACTAACATCTTACTATTAGTTAATTACACCTCTAACACACAGTACTGGAAAATATTTAACTGGAAATACTTGCATAGAGCATTTTTAACACCAGATAGAATTAAAAAGATCAGTACTACTACAAGTGTTTTTTGCTGGAGGTGTGAAAAGTCATATAAAGCAGACTGGATTCATATTTTTTATGAATGTAATAAAATTAAATCATATTGGAATGGAATCAATCATTTTTTACAAGCTTTATTTAATGAATCCTTTACCTTAAGTATTGATTATACTAAATGTAAATTAAGGTCCCTACCTGAATAAGACAAATATGTATTTGTTACGGACAATACTTGCTATATCTAGGAAATGCGTAACCAGAAGGTGGAATTCAAATACATCCCTGACCTCGGAAGAATTCTACACTTTACTGAAGACAACCGCATCGATGGAAATAAAAATCAAAAAACTATGAATCTATCCCAGGCCATTGGTAAATAATCCTTGGAAGAAAGTTATATCTTTTTGGACACTCTGCAATAATCAGTATTGTATCTCTGATAACTGATCTGTTAATTCTATATTTAATAACATATAGTGTATATAATTGAAAGCCAGGCTATTGTAAATATTGTATATAGTTGTTTTAAATGATATTTAAAATATTATTTAAATGTTATTTTAGTTGAAAAAAAAAATATTTGAGGAAAAAAAAAGAAAAAAGAGAGGGGGGCTGGGGGAGGGAGAAGCATATATACTACCATTAACTCAAAGTCATTTTAATATGTCAAATTACAAACAAATTGATAAATACATATGGTAAACTTTGGCATATCCTCATATGATGTGATGTCCTAAATGTGTCCTAAAATACATTAGTCTCAGTGCTATTATACATTTTAGGAGAAGAGTTAGGTGACTGACATATACGATATATGCATTCCAAGTAAAGACATCCATTTCTAAACATGGAAGGTTTAATTTTATTTAAGTATTGCAGTAAATAGATTTTTATATAACATTTTGTATTAAAAGCTAATTGCTGCATGGAACTGAACCCACACAAAGCTAAGTTAATTTATATATTGCTTAATGCGATGATCAAAAGCTAATGGAGCAGGCATGCATGCTTAATATATAGTTAAAGGTATGCCTACTCGTGTGTGTGTGTGTGTGTGTGTGTGTGTGTGTGTGTGTGTGTGTGTGTGCGTGCGCGTGTGTGTGTGTGTGTGTGTGTGTGTGTGTGTGTGTGTGTGTGTGTGTGTGTGTGTGTGTGTCTGAAGCTTATATAGAATGATGTCCTAAAATTTGGTAACATTAACTAAATTACAGATGTATTATGATCTTGCTTGCCTTGCCTGAAATTTGGTAACATTAACTAAATTATAGATGTATTGTGATATTGCTTGCATTCATACCTGAGCCCTACTTACCCCCATGTCTCTCTGAGATGTGCCAGTAATTCCTGATGTGCTCGCCTATTTCTAGCTATGTCTTCAGCAGCTGTACAGAACAGAAAACAGGAAGTTTGAAACATAATGAAAAGTGTATTGAGTGGCCAGTGCATGGTATTGTATTGGCTGGTTATGCATCACTTAATAGCTGTACTTCATCTTCGATTCCTAATAAAAAGTCTGTGACAATTGTTATTCTGACACCCTCATTCACACTATCTGCAATCTGGATTTGAATTCTGCATAACCTCTGTTGTTACTCATAGTTTATTACATTAACACCTTGAGACACAGAGAAAGTTACATAGCAAGTGTATTTTCTTCAGTCAATACAGCCCTGAGTGCTGCTAGAAGCTCACAATCACAAGTTTCATTTGTACTACTAATGGCAGCCACATTAAGTGTTTGATTTGTTTTCTGCCTTAAGGAGGGAGCTCACCTTCACTGCTAGTGACTGCTGGCATTCAGTGACTCGCAGTGCCAGGCTTTGCACAAAGAATTAGGCCGAAATAAGGAAAACTGTCTCTGTGTGATGATGTCTCAACTCTGCAGTCTTCTACCATCAAAACGTGTGCGTTAAAGATCTCTAGCTTTACACACATATTATCACTCATCTTGAGTTGAACCTTGAAACCAAGTAAATGACATGAAACATTGGGAATATTAACAATGTACTTTCCACACACAGACAGGAATTTCTGAAGCAGGGAAAGTGGAGCACATAAACTCAAGCTGTGAAATTGTACCACTTCACTTTTATGGAGCAATATAATGGGTTTAATTTCTCCAAGTCTTTTGGGTTTCTAATACCATGAAGAGAATGGATTCCTTTCCTAAGTCAAAGTATGACTAAAGATTGTGAAGTTTGTATCATTTCAGTCTTTGATGTCAGCCAGAATTGCTCTTTGTAGCACCCACAATATGCCCAGAAATTAAATCTTCTGCAATTCATATGGAATTACATGTATCAGTAGCATACCTAAATAAGACTGTAAATTCATTTTTATGAAATTCATTGCTTCGACTACTATGAAAACTGTTTGGCTATCTTTCCTCCACATTACCTTCATTTCTGCCAGCAAATCCTTGTATTTTATGACTTTGTGTCTCTCTGTATGTAAGACACTGTAATCACTGGGTGTGACAGTTTCAGTGATCAATGCTACTTTTGTCTTCCTCTCATGGACTACTATAGTATATAGTATAGTATACATTAAGGATCCCTAGCTTCACACACATATCACTCATGTAGATTTGAACCTTGAAACCAAGTAATTGACATGAAATGTTGGGAATATTAACAGTGTACATGCCACATACAAATAGAAATTTCTAAAGCAGGGAAGGTGGAGCATATAAACTAAAGCTTTGACATTGTAACACTTTACATTTATGGAGGAATATAATGGATTTAATGATTTACTTCAGATATATCACATGAATTTCTGTTAATAGTCTTGATTACTGCCTTTATTTATTTTATTTATTTTATCAGATTTCTAAAATGTTGGGTCTTATTAACTTTCTGTAATCTTTTAAAAATGAAAAACGGCCAAGCAGTTGAAAGACTACCACACCGATTTTATTCAAGTAGATAAAACCATATAAATAAGTTAAAATAGAACTTTAAGCATTTTTCGTCTGCTCACACGCAGACTTCATCAGAAGTTACAAAAACAATCAATTAAACATGCATAAATAGTCAACAGCTGTGAAAAAGTGTGGGAAATTTAACTATAATCACATAGTTAAAAGCAGACCACCTTAACTTGAACCCTGATCTTTGTTTATTAAAAAATAACTATACATGCATAAAAATATGTTAAAAAAATGTATATACATAACTACAAGTGCAATTTAGTGACAGTAAAAGTTGAATACTGTTCATTTTACTAAAGCTAACACAACTTAAATCCTTTCTTACACTCAGTGTGTTTAAAAGTTTGACAACTATCTTTGTAAGCTTTTAAGCTTTAAAATGCTCATAATTGAGCAAGATTGATTTAAACCTGAAAAACTAAAAGCGTTTCATTTTAACTGCCAAATTAATTCTAGTTCTTCCAATTTGAAAGATGCTGGACCACCCCTAATGTCGTTTACAAACTGGTCAATAATCATGAATTTAAACTGATGTTGGGCATTTAAATGAACATGTTTTGCTAAAGCATTGTCTATTTTATTGTGATTAATAGCATAGATATGTTCATAAATTCTATCACAGAATCTCCGTTCCGTTTTACCCATATAAAATGCTGGGAAAACTACACATCTAGCTAAATAGACAATGAACTTAGTGTTACAGTTGTATTTAGATTTTAGCCTGTATTTACGTTCATTAATTTCAAAAGAGTTTGTGGCATCTATAAACTTGCAATAATTGTAATTTTTGCACTTGAACGTCCCTGTAATTCTAGGCACCTTCAATTGATCTCTTTCCAGGAGTGTTTTTAAATTACTCCCTCTCTTGAATACTATTGATGGTTTGAGACGTTCAAACAAGTCATGGTTATTTCTAAATAAGTCCCAATTCTTATACACTGTTCTAACTATAGAATTACTTTGTACACTGAAAGTTGTTATAAAACTACATTTTAAATGTTGTTCCCTCTGTGCTGTCTGCTCTATAGGTAAATCTATTAATTCTATATCCAAAGTAGTCTCTCCAATATTGGATGTAAATTTTGTTGATAAAATTGGTTTCAACAAAAAACTTTCTCTTTTAGAAGTAACCTCTTCTATTAGGGAATCCAATAAATCTTCGGGGTAGCCACGGTGCATGAACATTTCTTTCTAAAATACACATTCCTCAAAGAAATCTGTGTTCAAACTAGAAATACGTGAGGTCCTCACCAACTGGCCATTGACTATAGCTCTTTTTTGGTGGAAGGGATGGCAGCTTGAGAAATGCAAAAATGAATTTGAGTAAGTTGGTTTCCGAAAGATTTTTGCTGTATAACACTTTAACTCTTTATTTTTTACTAACCAAATTTCCAAGTAAGGAATAACATCAGTATTAAAACTATATGTGAACTGTAAAAAATCTGTTAAAGTATTGAACTTTTCAACTAACTCAATCGCTTTTGCTTCATCCCCATTAAATAATACAAAGATAGCATCTAAAAATCTAGTATAATATAATATACACTCAGATACCCTCTCATCGTTAAGTATAAAATTGGTTTCCCAGTGGGCCATGACCAAATTGGCCACGCTAGCCCCACAAGGGGAGCCCATTGCTAGTCCTACCTTCTGTAAGTAGAATTTATTTTCAAACATAAAGTAGTTGCTCGACTTTCTGTAATCTATTCCTTTCATCAATCTTAAAATGTCTATCCATCTCTATTAAGTCAAGTAACTCTTTCCTTAGATCTTTGCCTTCTAAACTAAGGGCAAATTCTTTATTCTCTGTTTCCTCTGGGCATTCTACAGAAAGTTTCAGAGCATCTGCCTGTGACATATTGTCTTCAGCTGCATCCTGTATCATCCATTGCGCTTTCACATGAGAACTCACTGGCCTATCACTCCACAACATTGACCATGTCAGAGTTGCCACCATTTCCTGTTCCTTCACTTGCTGTACAACTCCAACTAAACTTTTGTACTGGTTTCCTACTAAAGGCTCCAGAATGTCATCATGGGGTAACTGATAAAATCATTCCTGTTCCACCTATTTCTTCTTGATCTGGGGACACACTATTCCTTCATGCTTTGACATTACCAGTGCTGGATTTTCTACACTAAATCCTTCACATCACAGGCAATCTATAACTTCAGTTTCTGTTTCTTTAACTTCTTCATTACTAATCCTCTTTTCTACTCCCCCCTTTGTTATCTTATTTTTTGCATTGTGCAATGTTCCATATCCAGATGCCTGTGCATGTATTTCTCTTCAAATACTTTTGGTGCTGCTTTTTTGTATTGATTAGTTTTGCTTTCTCCTTTGCATAAATATTGCATGATACCAAATCTATTTTTCCATTGTTCTTATTACACTGAATCATTCACTTTGCAGGTATTCCATACCTTCACCCTCTATTTTTAACTTTTACTTTTCTAATCTTCTGTTCTTCCTTCCCCCTTTGTGATCTTATTTTTTGTATTGTTAAATTTTCCATATCTGTATGCCTTTGCCTGTATTTCTCTTCAAATATCTTTGAAGCTGCTCTTTTGGCATTGATTAGTTTGGCTTTCTCCTTTACATAAATATTACACCATATTAGTTCTCTCTTACTTTCCCATGTCCATGTTTCTTTTTATAACTTTCAAAAACCTCTAGGTTTTGTTCTTTATATGACTGCATTTCCTCAGTCACTTCTCCTTTCAAACAACACAAGGTTTCTTGATCAATATAATGTTTTTTCATGAATCTGTTGTATTAATGAACACAAATTTGCTTTTGAAACTTTTCACAGCTTTTCTTATGCAAGTATTTTCTTTACTCTAATTTCTCACTTACTCTTTTAGAATATCTTTTTTTGGAGGGGGGATTCTGGGCTTTATGCATAATAGTAGCACTATACTATTTCTCTCTCATCATTAGTAGTCCACTCTATCATATTTAAGTCTCTGTTTTGGCCTGATTTTTATCATCTCTCCATCTGGACCAATAAAACTGCTTAACCTTTGTCATTTCACAGTAGATGAGAGGTTGAATATGGTATTTGCACCCTTTAGCCTAAGAAATCATGTCACATTAAAAACAAATGTATGCAATACAAGAATGTGTTCTTCCCTTTCTTTTGTGAGCAGTACTCTCTTTTGATACATTTGTGCAATTATTGCATTATGATTTACATTTATTTAAAATGTATTCTTTATATGTTAAATTTTCATGTAGGTCATGTAACTTAGATGCACTTTGTATTCAGAGGCACAGTTAACACTTGAGTATATTCATAAAGGTGATATAAATATTATCTTCTGAGTAAGTTAATCTAATCTCAAATTACTTTTGTGTGTCTATTCTCTCAGACACAACTGGTGTAAGTGTATATCAAAGTGACAGGAGTGTTAAATACTTACTTATTCATGCACTACTGCTAATGAGTCATACTTGCAGCCATTAACTAGCCCCACCTTTCAATGCTCACCCTTGCACTGTTAGAGCTTGTGCATGTCATTGTGTAGATCTTCATACCATATTTACCTGCCCAGCACTTTGAACAGATTGAGTGATTCATGAATGATAATAAGCTGACACCTGATTTGCAAACTCACCATGTCCAGAGGGGTTAATTTAAACTATATAAGCACAATCTGGGGGCTAAGGAATGTGTTTCACAGTAGGAATTCACTAACTTACTGTTGTTTGACTGAGTTAAAGTGCAGCTACTGCATTGTTTTAGAGAAATTTATTACAAATTCCTTCAAGGTATGTTATGTTCTATACAAGAAATGCAGTTTTGATTGTATTTTTTTTCTATAAATTTGAAAGTGATATCTGCACTTCACCCATTTGTGATTGTATAGAAGGGATATCACTTGCTATTGCAATGATCCACACCTTATGTTACATGATTTGTTGAAACATATCTCTGAAGATGTGAACACATTTCAAACTTAGCTGAAGTAGAAATGTTAAAGTGACATTGCAAAAATGTTCTATGATGAGGTTATCATATATGCCTGACATAAACAACTGTTATCCCATTTGCAGGGTCTTGTTCTTGACAACTGTGGTTGCTGGGTTTAGGAGGATAGTTCACTTGTAGGAAGTATTTGATTTTTATCACAAATCTGAATGGGAGGTTAGGAGAGTTGACAGTCATGTGTTTGATTTGTGGATTTATATACATTACTATTCCCTTTTTACAAATGTTTAACTATGATACCTGCAAAAAATGAGTTCCTGTTAACTATAAGAGTTCCAGGCAGCTAGGAGGAGTTGTCCAGTGCCATGGGGGGGGGGGGGGGGGGGGCAGAGATGTAAGTCAATCAAAGGATGTTTACTGCTAATACCCCAGGCATGCCTACCCTACCCCCTACTTCCACAATCCCAATTCCCACCCACTCCACATTCATTTGCTTTATACTCTATCCCCATTAACCACACCCCTTCCCCTCTCAACTTCTTCCAGCACTTTCCAGTCAACAATCACTTACTTCTTACTTCAATCAACCAACCCCATTACAGTCTGCTACTCAGTACCCCCCAACCTCTGGTGTCAAATACTTCTACTTTAGAACCTATTGGCATATCTTTAAGCCTCCCACATTATGTTTGTTCCTAATCCATATATTTCAAACACATTTTTCTTAATTATATTTACCACACCCATTCTCTTTGTAATCAACACTGCAACCTCTTATGAAGGCACGCTCCCCCTCAACAACTCTTCACCTACTATTACCTCTCCCCTAGCCGCTCAATCTGCCATCCATTCCTTCCCTATAGCCCCAACTCTTTTTTTCATTTTAACTAATCTTTACATAAAATTAAGCTTTTCCTTCTGCCGACACTTCTTCTCACAACGAAAACAAGAAACCATCCCCAAAATAACTCCTTTACATACCTCAGACAACTCTTGTTAAACCTGCTACTATCTGGTGACATACATCCAAACCCTGGACCTAACCACATATCCTCTCTCTCCCACAGTCTATCCCTCACACCCCGAAAACACCACCCCTAATACTTCTTCCCAAATTTTCACATCCACATCCACCAAAGATCTAACTATACTATCTACGTATATTCAATGTATCCTGAACAAAATCTCTCCTTTCCATGCCTGGGTACCCTTACACACCCCTGATATTCTTTCCCTCTAAACCTGGCTTAAGCCTCATATATCCAACACTGAAATACTTTCACCAGGCTATAACATACTTCAGTATGATCTGATTACAAAGAAAGGTAGAAGCATTGCTATTCTCTATTCTAATCAGCTCACCCTTCACCCTCTCAGATTTTCACCCAGGTGAAATTCTCATAGCCAACTGTTAAATAAACACTCATAAGAAAATAGTTATTGCTTCCATTTACATGCCTACAGATAATAACATCCCTATCTTAGAACACTTTCTCTCTTGGATCTCTCAACCATCTCCCATGAAATTGTTGTCTTGGAAGTTGTAAACATTGACTGGAATGCCCTAGACACTGATTGCCCAAACTCCTCCATTAACCTCTTCAGCTTCTCCAAGCTAATCTCAAACTCAACTTGACTAAACAAACACACCAAATCTAGCTTCACTCTAGACTGGGTCCTCACCTCCAATCCTAATCTGTATCATAACTCCTCCACCCTACCTGATACCCTTAGTGATCACCAGCCCACCCTCCTCAACTACACAAACCCCAGCAATACAATGACTGCCATAAACTCTCACATTTTAATCCAGTTACTTTCAACCACCTAGTCTCTTCCTTGCCTATTTAAGTGGAACAGTTTGAAATATTTTCTGCTTAAAAACCTCAGCTTTGGCCGGCTAAGATCTAGCTGTATTCAACTGGACATATAAAAGAATTTAAGTACCTTTATCTGCACTTTTTTTCAAAGAATACAGTATTTAAATTGATTTAACTGTGTTGCAGAAATATATATTAACTGAACTGGAAGTTTTGACTCTGCTCTTCAGTTAGTTCCACCCACCCTCCCTGTTTTTGTTTTGGTGTTAATCTTAGTGGCCTTGAAACTGCCCGCCCCTCTTGTAAATTTGTGTTTGGATACTCCTTCTGGGCCCATCTCATTTGCTTACGCAACTGAGTGCAGTGAGATCATATTCTGATTTCAGGCACTCCTACTGTGTACAAAGAGAGCATCTGGGAAACAGAAGAAAAAAAAATCTAAACTTGTTTCCTGCCTTTCCTGTTAAGTGGTATAGACTGTTTGTAGGCTTATGAGCCCCCAAGCCCTTCTGTGTTGGAGGGAAGCCTTCTAGCTTAGTTTTTTTTTCTTATAACTAGCCAGTTTTCTAGTTTCAACACTCAAATCTGTTTTTTTTTTAACTCAGCACTTGTTCAGAACTCATTGTAAGCACTACATAAGCTGCAAATTACTACAGCACTCAACTTTCCTCACTTGTCTAGTGGAAAGCAGTTTTTAGTACTTAATAAATAAGCACTTATCCAGGCATGTCTAAGGGTCAGCTCCCAGTGATTTCTCCTGTCTACCTGATGAATCTGGGCATCTTGGGGAAATGCAGCAATTGCCTCATGTACATAGACAACCCTCTCCTCCTACCACCCAACACTACAATCTGTGAGAGACGCACTTATATAGCCAAACTGGAAGCAAAGCTCTCTTCACCCAAGACTGGACTAGACAGTCAAGAGGAGAGGGTAAACACTTGCACCACACCACACTCATCACATAGTCCCTCAAAACCCACACCACCAAAACACACACATAGAAACACAAAACACACACCTACATTCGCAGAGGCTCTCAATAAAAACCTGCTCAAGCATCAGGGACATCCAAAGCATAAATGCAAGCAAACTCCACCCCCCCAACACAACCCAAATGACATATAGCCCACAAACTCAGAGTGCCACTCAACCACAGCCCATAAGGCATAACAATGTACCCAGCACTCTAGTCATAGGTGACTCTATAGTTCCACTCACTAGACTAAACAAGGAGAAAGTTACTGTCAGCTGCCTGTCAGGTGCCAGGATCCGCCACATAATGCATGCACTCAGGTCACTCCACAATAAGTACAAATATGACACTGTCATTGTCCATGTTGGTGTGAATGACCTGAGATGTACCTCCCTGGACTACATGAAAAGAGACATGGAGGAGCTCTCCGATCTTGTATCCCAGGCAGGTATGACCCTAACCCTGAGTAGCATCCTGCCATCACCCAGAATGATACCACAGTACAAGGACAAAATGATTGACTTCAACAGTTGGCTAAGCTTCTGGTGTCATTCTAAGGGGATCCAGTATTTGCCTGCCTGGGATGACATGATCGGCAGTCCATGATGCTTTGCCAGCGATGGCCTGCACCTGTCGTCCTTAGGATTCCGGATACTGGCTAATACTCTTGCCATCCCTATAGTGCCTTTTTTAGGCAAGGTTCAAATGACAAATTCACCACCGTAACCGGTACAAGCAAGCAAAATCTGAGGGTAATGCTACTCAATGCTAGAGGTTTAAACCTCAAAATGCACTCACTCGAGACACTCCTTAAAATGGAGAACATTGACATCTGTGCAGTGACAGAGACCTGGTTCAAAGCTCCAGACAGCAACCCTGCATTACCAGGCTTCAATTCATACCACACCTTTCAGCCACCTAACCCAGAAAGAAGCACTAAAGGCGGAGGCGTGTCCATATTCATTAAGGATATCCACACCTCCTGGCTAGTTGCACAGCATAATGCATCCGAGATTATCCAAGTGCAACTAACTCTGGGCAAGACCGCAATCCAAATTGTAGCTTGCTACAGAGCCCCCAACATGCCCCAGGATTCACACTCCTCATTTCTTGATACACTGGAAAGTATTAGGGTACAACCCAACACCCTAATAATGGGTGATTTCAACTACCCCACCATTAACTGGGGAAACTACTCATGTACCAACTCTTTTGCTCAACGTTTTCTAGAATTCATAAATTCCAACGCCTTGGATGAACTTATTCACACACCCACCAGGGGCAGCAATATCCTAGACCTGGTCATCACCAACATGGGAAACTGGTGTTTCACACCAGAGGTCAATTCCTCGTTGGTCAGATCTGACCACAAGCTAATCAGCCTAGACATCCACATCCTACCCCCAGCCCCAATTAGGGAAACCATCATAAAAAAACTTTTCAAAAGCCAACTTCACACTTCTTAAGACAGAAGTGGCAAACTTCATGACACCCAGGCAGATGGACAATATAGGTATGACTGCCGAATCCTACACAAATGCACTTTATAAGCACTTACACGAGTGCATGGATCATGCTATCCCTAACAGAACCAAGATGTTATCCTCCAAAAAAAGGAAGCCGATCTGGTGGTCCTCTGCCATAAACAAACTCTACAATAGAAGAAAGAAACTGTTGCAAAAAAGAGTAAAATCCCATGACTGGAGGAACTCCCTGGTCAACCTCAGTAAGAAGCTGAGATCCCTCATAAAATCCTCCAAAGCTAGTTACGAAAACAAAATTGCCACTGACTCTAAAGACAACCACAAAGCATTCTATAGCTATGTCAAGAATCTAAATGGGAACACTTAGATCTGCTCTGAGTTACAGCATAATGGCACTAAATATACAGAACCAACTGATATTGCCAACATCCTAGCAGATAGGTTCAGTACTAACTTTACCCCCCTCTCACCCCCTAGAGGGCCTATCTCTATACTGGAAGAATGCAAAGTTCCTATAATCACAGCTGCACAGGTAAAAAACACACTCTCCAAAGCCAAGAACACAGCATCCATGGGACCTGACAATATCCCAGGCTGCGTTCTACATGAACTACAGAATGAACTGGCACCCTACCTAAGTACCATGTTCAATCATAGCCTCACCTCAGGCTTTGTACCCACTGAATGGTGCACTGTGACAGTTATCCCACTCCACAAAGGGGGAGCCACGACGGACCCCGGGAACTACCACCCCATTAGCCTGATGAGCCTGGTCTGCAAGGCCATGGAACGTATCATCATGGAACTCATAAACAAAGACATTGGTAATCTCCAAACTCTGGACCCTACTCAGTTTGGATTTGTAAAAGGCAGATCATGTCTCCTAAACCTGACTGACTTCTTTGAAGCAGTCACCAAAGCCATAGATGATGGTAAAATGGTTCACACAGCTTATCTAGATCTCGCCAAGGCTTTCGACACCATCCCCCACTCTGGAATTATAAATAAGCTCACTAAACTAGGTATAAATCCCCATGTCATAAGATGGGTTGCCAACTGGCTCATGGACAGAACCCACACTGTGAAAGTAGCGGATTCCAAATCCAACATCAGACCAGTGACAAGTGGAGTACCACAGGGTTCAGTCCTGGGTCCTCTCCTGTTTGGTATCTACTTCTCTGAAGTGCAGGCCAACACAGAAGGTCTTTGGCTAACAAAGTCTGCAGATGACTGCAAACAAGGAGCCATAATCGAAACTCCTAACGATGTGGACAAACTACAAAAGGGCTTCACTGAGACAGATTCCTGGTGTCAAAGCCATGGCCTGAAGCTCAATGTCAAAAAGTGTATTGTCATCCCCTTTGGTAAAATCTCTGTACCCATGAACAACCACATAGCTGGTAGTCTACTTAATGGCCTAAAATGTGATAAGAGACCTTGGGACACAGTTGGACAGTAGTCTCTCCTTTGATAATCACATCACCACAGTGGTCAGGAAATCCTTCTATGTGGCTCATCTCATCACAAAAGGATTCTCATCCAGAAAAAAAGAGGTCATTGTTCCCCTCTACTCATCACTCACTAGACCCATTATAGAGTACAACGCCCCTTTTGGTATGTACCTCACAAGACATCTACAACAACTGGAAAGACCACAGAAATACCTCACAAAGAGGATTACTGGCCTCAAACAGATGCCCTATGCAGACCGTCTCAAAAAACTACAGCTTTACTCCATCGCATATCGCCTACTCAGGGGCGATCTCTGTCTAACATACAAAGCTATGTCAAACCCAGAGCTGTTGGACATGCTCGACTTAAAGAAATCCCAATTCCTCCGAGCTACACCCTCTAGGGACCTTAACCTTGTCACCACAATAAACAGAACATGCTGGAGGGATAGATTCCTGTCCCAGAGACTTCCCATACTCTGGAACAGACTACCTATCTATGTCAAACAGAGCTTCTCATTAGCACTCTTCAAGAAAAATCTTGATGATTGGATGGAAAATGGGAAATTCACCCCGGGGATCACTTCTGTCGCTCTGCTCGACAGGGGCATAGGAAAATAATTTTCTTGGGTGACGAAAGCCAGGGTACATTTTTTGGCTAGGCTTGTATGGGCCCTAGCGCCAATAGCCTAGTACCTACCTATGAACCTATGAACCTATGAACTAGTCCTTCCTCCACAATCTTCCCCAGAAAGCAGTCCTAGCATTTAACAACATCTTCCTAGACTTACTCAACTCCCTAGCCCCTATCAGGAAACTAAGGATCAAAACACATTTTGCCCCCTGGCTAACACAAGCCACCTGAACCCTTACGAACAAGAGAATAGTGTGGAAAAATTGAACAAATCCAAATCCTCTGCTAATCTCCAAACCTACAGAGAGCTCTGTAATTTAACCAATAGAAGGTCACCTTTGACAAACAAAACTTTCCATAAACCACTTAATCCACACTCCAACCCCCCAAAATTCTGGCAATCTGTTAATTAGCTGCTGCATCCTGGGTGCCCATCATCACCCATTCCCTGCCCAACTAACTCTCCCACAGATACTGCTACATTTCTAAATTCCTTTTTCATTGACTCTATCCACAACCTTATCAAAAATAATATTATACAATGCCTACCCTAAAAACGTGCACGCTGATTGGCTAGCCCAACCAGCGTGCCCGTGGTAAATCCCTCAATATACTAACGGAAAAAGGTCCGGTCGCCCGGACTTTTTCCATTAGTATAAAACACTGTCTCGCTATGTTAAAAGAGTTTAACATAGCGACACAGATTTAAAAAAAGCAACGGAGATCTCTGTTGCTTTTTTTAAAGCTGTCTCGCTATGTTAAACTCCTTTAACATAGCGACACAGTAGTAAGCAACGGAGATCTTGCGATCTCCGTTGCTTTAAACTTATCGCTATGTTAAATGAGTTTAACATGGCGAGACAGCTTTAAAATAAGCAACGGAAATCTCCGCTGCTTATTTTAAACTGTCTCGCCATGTTAAACCCATTTGACATAGCGAGACAGTAACAAGCAACGGAGAACTTGCGTTCTCCGTTGCTTCTGCCCACAGTTCTGATGTACTGCGAGGCATGCGCAGTACATCAGAACTGCCGTGAACACCAGACAGGTGCGGAAGGGCAGCAAAGAGGCATTATACAATGCCATTATTTAAGAAAAGTAATCATTTCTTTTCTTAAATAATGGCATTGTATAATAGCAATAACCCACTTCTGGGTGTGGGTAATGCTGGATTTACCCACGGTTGTCTTTGTTTGGTCCCTCGGGCCTCCCCCTCGGGACCAAACCACGCCAACCGTGGGTAAATCCAGCATTACCCACACCCAGGCGTGGGTTATTGCTATAATATCACCAACCCCACACCACCTATTTCTACCATCTTTTCACTTAAACCTGTCCCCAAAACCTATATCAAATCCCTTCTGTCCAAACTTAAAACATGCTCTTCATCAATTGACAATTTACCTCCACAGTTCCTAAAATTTGCTGCTAATTATATCACCTTCCCTAGTTCAATATTAATCAACAGATCCATTAAGGAAAACATTGTGCCTGACATCTGGAAAAAAATTCTATGTCATACCCTTGCATAAAGGTGGCAACGCAACTGACCTCTCAAGTTTCAGACCAATTGCCACCCTATCTGCCCTGCCAAAAATTCTAGAAAATACATTCACAAACTGCTCCTCAATCATCTTCTCCAAGAAATATTTCTTACCCGCCCACAACATGGTTTTCAGCCAATCCACAGTACTGCTACTGCTCTGACATCCTTCATAAATACTATCACAAAATCACGTGATAACAAAGTTAGTTTCCTGCTTGTTTCCTGATCTATCCAAAGCCTTCGATACTGTTTCCCACAGACTACTACTATCCAAACTAGCTTCACTTAACCTCTCTAAATCTGCAATATCTTGGTTCTCCAGCTACCTCTCAAATAGATTCCAAGCTGTGTAATGGCAATGTAACTTACCTCCCTTCCTACCTGTACAAACTGGGGCACCCCAAGGCTCCATCCTTGGACCCCTACTTTTTAACATCTTTATTAATGACTCTTCTTGTACTGCGGTGGTGGTGCTGTGGTAGCGTTGTCGCCTCACAGCAAGACATCCTGTTCGATTCTCAGCTAAAGCGTCTTCTGTGTGGAGACATGCATGAATGGGCGTACCTTCATTGAAGGTTGTGCGTCAGAGCTGGCAACTTGGCACGTAAAAAATCTACTACCAATCATTAGCGGACCGGAGTTCTGCTGTGGCGACCCCTAACCGGGAAAAGCCGAAAGACACAACTACAATTAATGACTCTTCTTGTCCACTCTCTACCGTCATTCAATATGCTAATAATTCCACAATCATCTCCTTCTCTGGCTCTGACAACATCACTCACCTTCATACCCTCACCCAAGAGTCCTTTCACTCTGTCGAAAGACGGCTTGCTTCCAATCAATTGCTACTAAACCCAAAGAAAACAAAACTTCTCCTATTCCTCCCAACAACTTTCCAACATCATAAAACTACCTTTTCTGTCTCCTTCTTGAACAACACTATCAGGTCTACTGAACCTCACACTAAACACCTAGGTGTTATTATCGATGACCATCTAAAGTTCAATCTCCATACTCAGCAGTGCATTAAAAAGACCAATCAAAAACTAGGCCTGCTATACAGACTTAATAAATACCTCACAAATGCTTCCAGGCTCTCCCTTGCACAAGCCTTCCTACTCCCCACTCTTCTCTATGCAGCCCCTATGCTCACATACCTCCAATCTAATCATATCACTAAATTAGAACTTACCTATAACAAGATTGCACAATTTGCCTCCAACCAACCTTACCACACTCATCACTGCATAGCCCTAAAAAATCTGCAGTGACTAGAATTTCATCACCATATTTAGTACCCCAGCTTCTCATGGCTCATTTAGTCTTACATGAACCATCATCTTATCCCTCTCTCTCTACTATTGTCCAGTCTTATACTCCCAACCACTGTCTCTGTAGCTCTCAACAGAACCTAATGCAAGTTTGTAAGTCTAATAAAAATACTGGCAAACTACTTTACAGCTATTCCATAGAAAATACTTGGAATAAATTACCACATAATGTCAGATGTATCACTAACCCTAACACCTTTAAAATAGCAATAAAAGATACCTCCATAAATCATGGTCACGTTTCTGTAATGACCCAACATAAGCTATCTTCCTGTCCTCTATAATCTCTGCCTTGTGCTCCCCCACTCTATGCTGCTTCCTCTATATAATAAAAAAAAAACTCTACTTATAGACTGCTGTCCTTTCTGCTTTTAGTTCAGCAGTCCTTTCACTGACTTCCTACCTGGGGTTTTCCACCTGTATATACTCCACTACTTATTTTCTGTGCTTCTCTTTACTTTTTGCTAGCTTGTGTATATACTTCAATACTTACTTTCTCTGTTTCATTTTACTTTTTATGTTATGATCTCTTACTACATTTATCTTCCTATTTATACTTGTAACTGTTTGTATTTTATTATCTCTAACATATTGTACATGCTCATTATGCTGTTCTGTCTAAGATTTTCCTTCTGACTTATTTGTTCTGTGTACATTTTATATATAGTTTGTTCACCAGTAACAAGTGACCTTGTTATTTACTGTTGGTTCTTATATACTCTTGTTTCTCTTTTAACAATTGTCCATATTATATACTGTTTATATATTGTACTATTGGAGATTTTCTTCTTGGGTCTCCATTGAAAAAGGGCTTACGCCCAGTCGGACTAACCCAGTAAACAAATATCAAATAGATAAATAAATAATGCCATTTATATTTATATATATATATATATATATATATATATATATATATATATATATTTAACACTATTAGAATTAATTGTCTTTTGTGCATCATCTTCTGTTTAATGTTTATCATACTTTTATCAATTTCCAATTTTTGTCTAGGCACATCCATTATTGAGGTTCCATGTCAACCTGCTAGTGGTATGAGCATAACTGTTTATATATATATATATATATATATATATATATATATATATATATTGTCATCATTCATATAATGATCTTTTAATCTACTTTACTGAAACTTTTACTTGCACTTACATCTACTACTGCTTTACTCAGGTTTACATACCTTGTATTAAAGCCTATTGCACATGCAGATTAATAATATCAGCACTATCCCCTAATTTTTTAAGTGTCTCCATGGCTATATCCCAAAGAGTATTAGAAATGAGGACAAAAGGGAGCATGGCATATAAATGTGGGTTTTATATGTTCATGAATCACTCCGCATGTTAAACTGCTTCATTAGCATGTAATTTACCCACCTAATCCTTCATTGGTATAGTCTGCCTCTTACCCTTATTTAGCAGCTGAGTGCAACATGCAGATCTTATTAATGAATACCAAACAGCATGCTCGTCACAGCTTGTCTCTCATACTAGCTTAGCATGAAGTATAGGCTTTCATGAATCTGTTTTGTACATGATAATGAAGTCAGCATAATAAAAATATGTAAATATTTAAACATAAAGGTAGCTGAAAATACTGAAAATAACTGATTTTAATGCTCACAAAGAAACTCATTAAAATAAGAACTTTTTTTAATAAATAGTTTCCCCACCTACTCAAACACGCACTAAATAGGGTGCATGGTGTGCAAAGGGACTTGCTCCTGCAAAAACATTTCTAAACATGTTGCATTTGTTCAAGTTTATATCCATTTCTATTTTCAGTCATACTGATCTTCAGTCATTTTGGTTAAGTCTTTTCATCAGCTTTGTACACAGCCCCCACCCCTCTCCCCACCCACACAGGTAGGTAGATAGACAGATACATGGTTGTGTGTGTATGTATGCAGTTGCATGTGTCTGTGTGTACATGTGACTATATTTTATTTGCTTACTTTTTTATAGAGAGGAATGAGTGCCTGTCAGTTTTGATACATTTATCAGATCTTCGTTAAGCTCAGTCATACCCTTCTCCCTGGGATTCAGAAAGGATTATTGCAATTCTAAAGGTTTAACTCAAAATGTTTCCACATTGCAGTAAGCCTGAACAATTCAGAGACAACTCTCCAACTACTGTTTTCTACTGTCAGCTGTTTTCTACTGAAACTGGCAATAGTATGGACAGTGGTCTCATAGGTAAAGCTGTATGCAAATATTGCAGTCTGGGGAGCGGCTAATGCAAATTAGCCATGTGTTCTTCACTGGAAATGGTACTGATGATGAATTAATGCCATACAGAAGTTGAGAGATAAGTGAATGCTCACTCAGTCACCTCTCTGGGAATGGTTGAAGTTCATATTGCAACTACATGTAGATATTGAAAAGCAATATGTGTGTGTATGTGTGTATGTATTTTTGTGTGTTTGTGTGTGTGTGTGTGCATGTGTGCATGTGTGTGTATGTGAGAAAGTTTATTGTCAGTGGGGATCAGAGAGGAAAATAAATGGTAGACCACAGTCCAGAAGACCTGATTTCTCTGAACATATTCAGCTTTTAACTCTGTGGCCTCCAGTGGGTAGCCACACAATCTGTAAAATCAGAGCACTGAGCAACTCTATGGTTTATCATAGGCCAAGAAAATATCCAGTATGTCAGTGACACTTTTTGTTTACTAAGTGCAAGTTACAATGACCTGGAATTTTGCTGTAGCTGCATAACTCTTGTATTCATCCTAGATTTTCCATTTACCAAAACAGCAGGAGCTAAAACTCGGTCAGCATTTTTTTTCCTTTAAACTGCCCTGAGTCAGTTATATATACTACATCACCCACACAAACTGGAAAAAAAAATAGCTGTCTTCTACAATCCTGTCATTCACAGCAAACTTGCACCTAGTATATATTCCTCAGTTTTGTATTCACTGTCTCATCATTATGTCGATCAGATGCATGATCCTTAATGTTTTGAAGATCACATGTATGGCTGTCAGAATTACAGCAGCAGCCCCTACTTGCATTCTAGCTATTAGGTCTGATGTCCCTCCCTAGGTAACTCTGTTACTTAATATGATGCTGTTTTGAAGGTCAGTTTACCTGTAAACAGTAGTCACTTGAAAAAATGGGGAGTATTCAGAAATAAACATCCCCTGGTTCTGAGTGAATAGTGGAGTGAGTGGCAACACGTAGTCAAGGAGGGTGCATGACATGTCTAACAGGAAAATAGTGTGTTATGCAGCTAATATAAATGACAGCATATAACATGCAACTGAGTGCCCATATGTTAATGAAAAATATTGTACATGCAAATGATGAAATGAACAGGGTGGCAGGATACAAAAACATATAAAATCTGCACAGTGAGCTGCCACAATCAGCTGTCTGTTCACTATAATTTCTTGGTGAACCCATGAATCATTCAGGATAAGATTCTAGGTATAGCATCTATTTTAGTGGCCGCCATGTATTAGTAGATACCTTGGGAGCCAATGTCCACAATGTTATGTGCCACTGCCCTCCACATTACAGAAGAGTCTGTCAGCTGATATACCATCACCTCCATATTCAGGAGATAGTCAGCAATTACCATGTGGATAGGGACAACATATGGGAGCTAGAAGACGTGCTGTCCTCACATGGGGGCAAGAAGGATACATGGACTGGTTATGCTAGAGAGCACAAAGTGTTCTGCAACATTAACCATCTGTACTATAAGGACCTTCTAGCATCTGAAAGAGTCATTTTAGAAGCATTCAAGACTCAGCTTTGAGAATCTTCCATAATTTCCTTGACATTAGATTGATTAATGTTAAGGAGTATTTGGTTCTATCAGGCGGTGGAGGAGAGAATGATCACTATGCAGGTGTTCTATAACATAGCTCATTTCCCTGGGGTCCTTGGGCAATTAACTACATCAGCATTGCTAACAAGGCCTAATCTGTTCCACATGCTGTCCTGCATCTCATCTGGGAAGGCTTCCACTCTTGTAACTGGCAGGTGGGGTTCATTGGGAAGGGAATGTACCTGTGTACCATCTAGGCAGGTCCCATGATTCCCACATCTGGTACATGAGTGACCAATACCAGTATTTAATACAGAGTGACTTTCCACAGGTTCATCTGGTTGGTAGGTATAAAGATTGCCATCCAAAGAGGCCAGGAAGGTTTGGTCCCATAAACGTACTTAGCAGAATACTCATAATGGTATTAATTTGTGTGTGTTATATAGGTGATGCTGGCTATATCATGAAGCTGTTGCTGATGACCTGTATTTCCAATCCCCTGACTGCAGTGAGTACAACACTACACTGTCACAGAAACAGAACATTGTCCAGTGTATGTTTGGGTGGCTGCTGAAGGTCCACTTCAGCTGACTGAATACTTCAGGTGTTAAACTGTGGTATGTCCCATAGACCTGCACATAGTTGTGGTCAGTGCCATGCTGCATAACATGGTGCTATGAAAATTGTTGGCTGGGAAATTCTGTGGCAGCAGATGAGGGACTGCGTTAGGAGTCACTGGAAGAACCAGATGCAGTGGGCCCTTGTACAAAGCAAAGGCAGGTGCATTTCATAGTGTTGCTGGCAATAAAGCAGTATGTGCTTAACAACTAAGGCCTGTGACAAGGCAAAAACAGGTAAAACTGCATTGAATGACCACACTGCGCATCAGATATTACTATAGCCACATTAGCCAAAGGGTTGACAGGGCACAATAATATACTTCATTTTTACAGGTTGGGGATATAGTGACATGGTGACTCATAGGTCCATGAGTAATTACTAGGCAATCCATCTGCAGACCATTTCAAGCCTAGCAAAAAAACTTTGCAAAAGTTTCCTCTATCCTCAAGGAGGGCAAGACAAGATTGACCAGGGGAGAATTTGAGGCTGTCTATCCAATTATCTGGGTTTACCTTGATGGTAGAAAGAGAGCTATTCTGCTTAATATGTAGTGGAAGTTGCAAAGGTGAGGGATATATTGGCATATGAATCTATCACTCCATTATTTATTTATCTGCTGACGGTGGTTTAGTTCCTTTATCCAAGTATTCAAGGTACCATTTGTTCTATGAAGGAATAGGAGATCAAATAGGGGTGGATCTTTCATGGCAAAAGGCTAGGCATAGATCTCCACAGAGAAGTCTGTAAGAGACTAAGTACAGAGAAAGGTCTGGCAGCCTCTCCTAATAAATAAGATTTTTGAGGCCACTGATCTTTTTAGTTATAAATCTGTGAGGTTTCTCATGCTCAGCGATATGTTTAGACAAACACATGCCAAAAGATGCATTATATTCAATAATTGGTCTGATAAGGTATGAGTACAAGGGAAGTGAGACTTCTTTGGATCTGGTGCTGATGCTTTTTGAAATTACATGGGCCAGATGAAAGGCTGCATGAACTATTGTAGAGATACAGTGGTCAAATGATAAGGAATTATCAACAGGAGTGCCTAGATCCCATACAACAGATGTGATTGGAATGGAGCATCTCCTATATGGTAAGTGAAAGTGTTTTGTTTAACAAAATGAACTATGCTACATGTTTTACATTTAATTTGAGACCATTGTTCTTGCACTGATTTTAGCATGGTCTAACCCATATTGGAGCATATATGAGTTGACTGAAGATCAAATAACACCACCCAATTTACAGCCATCTGCAAACTTAGTTAACTAAAGGCTAGGAGTGCTGGCCTGAAGGTCAGAGAAATACTAGCCAACTAGGAGTGGGTCCAAAACTGAGCTCTGTGGTACACTACTGGTAACTTTTTTGATTTCAGAGGTGGCACCTGCTACTCTAACCCCATGGGTTCTGTCCGACAACCAGCATATGATGTTGGTGATAAACCTGCAAATGGCAAGGGGGTTGATAAACCTGTACAAGGCAAGGGGATTGTGTGGTGTCAGGGATTATGTCCTCCAGTGATGGTGTGTCTCTAGCATAGGTTGAGTGCTGGCATGTAGGCATTCAGTGTCAGAACCACAGAAAGCTTTTCCAGGGGATGGCATGGCATATCAAACACATGTAAGAATGTTGCAGGCCCCTGCTGTGGCTTTCCAAGAGAATGATAGTATTCACTATGTGGTGTTCAGGGATGAACTGGAGTTACCTGATATAAGGCTGTGGGGAAGTGTGCAGCCTTGAACTGCTGGATCCTGAGCAGTTTGCCAAATGGGGTTAGTCTATAATGGAATTAGATGAGTGACAGCCACATCTATGAGGACATCCATGGGCAGGTGTAGAGGCAAAACTGGAACTGAAAGAGTGTCAGGCACATCTGTCTGAGTGTCAACAGCCAGGAATGAGGCAGCCATGGATAGTGCAGAAACTGTAGTTTTATCAGGAACCATGTGCACCATCTGTGTTAGCCTGTTGTACAGTCCTGTACTGTACAACCATCTCTTAGCATGGCCATGGTCACTGGTTTCCTACAGCTGTACAGGTGCAGTAATGGATGCCAAGTGGGCTGCCATTACCTATATGTGATGGCTCTCTCAGAATGTCCCACAGTCCATGCAATGGTTGAAGTTCTTCGCACAAACCAGAGTACACTGAGCAACTCAGCCCTGATCTGACTTGTGGCTGTCTTTGCCTGTATCACAGATCTGCAGATCTGTTGATTGATTTAAAATGTAACACCCAGGTAAGGAAATTTTCTGATGTTATAGCATCCATGTGGTGTGCAAGCAGAATGATGCCATCCTCTATGTAACATGGGTAGGTTTTAAGTGAAGGATATGGAGGAGTGGGTCAGCACTGACATGCAGTATCCTGAGTGGCTTGTCCAGTGTGGTGTACACACACTGGAGTTGGAATAATGTTGTTAACTTCCGTGAGACCATCTATGGCCAGGAATGAAGGCAGCAGTGGAGCCTCAAGAGCACTGGCTACATCCATGAGGGGTTCTACAGTCAGAGGAAAAAGTTACAGTTGACACTCTTCTGGATATTTACCAATGTAGCCAATAATAAGTGTTGAATGTTCTGCATCAGTAACATCCAGGGGAATGTACACAGCAAGGGAGAAGAAGCTGTGGACAGTGTGGACAGTGCAGCTATCGCCGAGACCATATGACCCATTTATATTAGCCTGGTGTGTAATACTTGTACTGAGTAACTGTCCTCTAGCACAACCATGGTGGTTGGCACCCCACAGCCTCATAGGTGTAGTAATGGATACCAGGTGGGCTGCCAGTACCCTTATCATGCTTGTCTGCCCCAGGTCCTTGTATGCAATAGTATTCTGCATACATTGCAGAATGCTCTGAAATCCCTGAAAAGTTTGAAAGTCTTCATGCAGTCCATGTAGCACACTGAGTAGCTTTGACATGATCTGCTTACTGGCTCTCTTTTCCTGTATTGGAGATTTGCATATCCACTGCTTGGTGCAAATGGTAACCCCCAAGACAGCTGATGTTCTGGAGTCATGGAGTCATGGCGGTGATGGGCACCTACATGTCTATCCCTAATGCCATGTGTCTACACTTAAAGGCAGTGAAGCCCTCTTATGATATTTGTGGTTTTGCTGTGTATGAGGGTGGGGCTGACATAGGAAATGCTGCTACTCTGCAGTACTGTCAGCTGTGAGTAAAGGCTGTTTGCCCTCCATGATTAACACTGAGTCTCTGTGTCAATGAACTGGGCTGGTTGCATGGTGTCATCATCTTCATCTTCCAGTGATGCTCTGATATAAGGCATGTGCTGACCAGTTGTGCTGGATCCTCTCTCAGTGAAACATGTGAATACACACATACAACAAGCCAGATGTTATGCTGGCACATATCTGTGAATCCACTGTCATGCAATACACAGAATGCTACATGCCATTTCTCTACATATCATATGGGCACATACATAACTTATGGTATAGGTAGTCTGTGTTGCATTCCTGATGTCCCTGGTTAATATAAATCGAGATGTGTATGTTTGAGTAAATCACGCAGATGTTTTTATAGTCAGTCTCATACAGAAATGGGCCATGCCTCTACAGACATGGTGCATGCTCTACTAATACTCAGGTAGTCATCACCAGCCCTGCTTACACATCCAATCCACTGTCAGGTATGAGGGTTCTCTCCTTTTCACCACTGTAATAGGAGCACTAGGAATTCCTCAGTGCCTGTGACATACTGCTGTGTTGTAGGTCCATCTCCAGCAGACAACCTGTCCTTGGGAATTTCCTGAGCCTTGGTGTTGATATGCTGGAATATATCATTGAACTTGCTATGCACCTATTTTTATGTCCATCCACACTATTAGCATCCTGTACCAGTCCCTGTCACACTTGGTTCCCCTCAGCCTTTATCTGCTTTACCTTTGTAAAATATATGCTACCCATGTGTACATAACACATGTAGTAACACTTCTCTCTCGGGTCTGATAAACTTCTCCAGCCATTGCTGTTCTTTTGAACCAATGCTAGATTAGATGCACCTGTGGGTACTCCTCTGTATTAGTGTAGGTATGCATGACAGTCCTTGTCAGCCACTACTTTCTTCCAAACTGACCCCAACTCTCTTGTGGTGGTCACAGTACTTGTATAGGGTAGCTGTTCTGCTACTGTACCATAGTTTGGCAGGTCTTATTATGTGAGCCATGACTGCTGTGCCAACAGCATGATCTGTTTCCAGCATACTGGAGGCACAGCATAGCCTTGTCTTGTTTCTGAGTGCATATGGCATACTGATACCTGCACATTGGGATTGTGACTGATCTTGCCTATCTTCCTTGTGTCCTGATGAGATGAACCCCTACAAGACTGCAACCTGTCCTGTTTGTTCCCTGTGCCCTTTCAGGTTGAGCTCTCCCATATAGCCTGTTAGACCTCTGTCAATGCTAGTGCAGTGTTATCACAAACACTATAGAGCTGTACTGAGTTTATTAGATGGTCCAGACAACTGTCCTGACTGGAGCCCCTCAACCCAAAGTTGAAATAAAAAAAACAAATCTCTCCTCAAAGTTGAAGAGGAAAAACAAGTATGTCCATGTTACAGCTGTAGTGTGCTACTCACTACAAATATAATAAGCACCTTACAACAGTTGATAGCACACACTTACATTCTCCTTAAGGGTGAATGTGGTATTGGCTTTCATTTATGAAAACATGATATTCTCCCAGATTCATAAATAAATATAAGTTCTGCACTCATGTATTATTGGCACCTGCTGATCATGCCCCCAGTAGCTTGCATCTGTGGAAACCATAAACATTTGCGCTACCCTAGATATGGTACTGAAACATTGCACTGCTATGTAATTGTCCTTGCGCTTGTGGCTGCTGTGCCTCCTTGAGTTGTGACTACAGTCATGTGGGCCATTACCAGTCATCCTCTCTGTTGTCAAGTTTCCCCTATATGGGAGTACATTTACTATCATTTATTCGAAGTGAAGTCAGTCGACTCCACTTCGTTTGAAAATCGGAATGTCGACCGTAGGCAATGTTGAACACTGATATTGCCAAAATACACATCTGCCCCTATCTCGACCCATGTTAAAACCTGTCCCTAGGTAGCAGTCGACATGTATTTCAGCAATTCCGGTGTTCAACATTGTGAATTTCACATACTCTCGGTCGACCATGTGAACAGTCGACCGAGTACATTTCGGGTATATGATAGTAAACCATGGGAGTATACTCTGGCATCCAATGGCTTCAGATTCCTTATGTTTCTTACTATAGCACTGTCTCCCAGAAATGGTGATCATGGTTTTTATCATGTTAAAATGAGGCTCTAATGTGTCTGTTTTGCCAAGGAAATGATTTAGTGCATTTTTTTTCCTGAAATACACTAATAAAGAGCTGTGTTATCTCCCCTATTCAATACTATGGGTCTGGTCATGCTCATGCATGAGTTTTGCATCACATGTGGTGCATATACATGGTGATTCTGGTCATGCTAATTACAGTTTGCATCATGCTAAGGAACATGGCCATTATGCTACTCAGCTACCCATTATACCCTTGCATGAACTTTGAGGCCATGTGAGGTGTGCTTGGCTGTGAAACCTGACCACACTAATGTCAGCCTTCATTGCCTTACTGTCCATGTCCATTATGTTGTTATAAATGGGAACCACACTAAAGTGGTGTCTGTCTGTGGACATCGTGCAGTGTATGCAGTGCACAGCTGTGCATCACAGTTACCATTTTAGCTCTTGTTCTTGACCCTGCTAGTGGACGTGGCCTCAGTATGATTAGATACGTGCAGGGCTCCCACATAGATTACACAATGTTTCTATACCTGCTGCACAAGCACCATATTCTGTGCCTTTTTGGGGATTATGGAGGTCCAAGTGTGGCAAGTGATGCCACTAGCTAGCAGTGCCAGCACAGGTATAGTGAGCTGATGAAACACCACCCAGACATTTTCCACTAGTGGGGGAAGAATTTGGAGTGAGAAAGAGAAACCCAATATTATAGTAATCGGTCTATTGCTGCAGTGGTGTTCTCCAGTAGGCCTAACACCTATAGCTGTAACTGTTTTCTACTATCAAGGATACACTGTGCTCATTATTGTTTATTTTATGATTTCCAGCACCTCAGGAGATTGATGAAATCCAGATTGCTTGTCAGAGGAGGATGGTCAGGTTCTACAGGCTGTAGGGTAAGTGGCATCAGTTGATGACATCATTGTATGACTGTGTATTACTACAATAAAACTGTACAACAGCAGTGAAATTTTCATTTTAATATTTAATCATTTATTAACTGTTCAATGGTTTTGTAGATTTTTATTTTCATCCAGTATCTGTGATACTGCATTAATCAGAAACACTTACACCTGGAGTACATTGCCTGTGTTATAATCTATTGTATATAATGGTTCCAGTGCCATTGTATTATATGCTTTGTTAATTTGCTTTTCTCATTTCAAGTCCTATTCTAATAAAATATACAAATATACTACTTATCAGTGACCATTATAGTTATGCCCTGTTTCTTTGCTATTGTTTCATTGTTTTTCATTTTATGCTGCCTTGTTGTTTTGTTTTTCTCCCTTTGTGCTCATTTTCTGCAGGATCAGACATATAGGAGATGGAGGTGAGGCAGGGGTCACCACGTCAAATGCTGGGTCCCCTGCAGGCCCAAGACCTACTTCTTTGCAGAATGAAGAAGTTCACCCAGTAGACAGTGAACGTAAGGGCTCACAGGTGGCCTGTGTTGCTGCTTCCCCAGTGGGTGGCATAGGCTTCCCGTTATACAGTGTTGTGGAGGGGTCTCCTAGGTCACCTGGTGTGATTTTTTGAGGGTAGTGAGGAACAAGGTAGACTGGAGGCTTGATGCCTTCACTGGCACCCTGGATTACCTTCTTATACTGCTAGCAGACTTGTGTAGTCAGTTAGTCTTGACCATCAGTCCACTAGAAGCAAAGATCACCCATGATATCAGAAACAGAGGTGAATAATTTATTGAGAGGTTTTTCTCTGGGTCAGCTTGGTAAGCCATCCTCATCCCATCATATCCCCCATTGTGCTGTTCACCTTCCTTGTCTGTCAATCACCATCACCTGATTGTAGTCCATCCTGTCAATCACCAGTTCCCTACCCTGTGTATGTCTGCATCTCACTATTGTTGCCCCCCCCTTTGTCTCATTACTGCCTTTGTCAGTGTCCATCTGCATTTTATGCTAGTGTCTTTACCCTTTACTGCCACCCCTATACACTTACTCCTACCAACACCTACTACATGCGACCTTTCCTCCCCACTCTTCCCTGAAAAAATAGAAACCGTCCTTTGCCTACAAAAGACATACCATGCTTCTGCCCCCTCCACACCACTCGTTCCTTTCCTATTATCCTTCAGTCAGATCCTCTTCTTACTCTTTACTCTCCCTGCCTATCCTTTCACCAAAATTTCTTCCCATTCACATAATAAAATAATTTGGTACTTTGCTGTGTACTTCTTATATGGGTCCTCTCTGTGCCCATGTCACAACTATGAGGTCCATGACATACCTGCGGACTTGCATAGCAGTGGGTATGCTTCCTGCATGCCAATGTTTTCAGGTCACATGTTCATTCATAACATTGTGTGGTGACTGCCACTTTTGTGACTGTCAGACTTCATTATGTAATACTGTCCCCAGAATGACCATCATGTGTTGCCAATTATGCATACTTAATACCCACTGGTCTAAATAGCATTATCCTCACTGTGCTATTTAACCCAGCACAATCATGCTATGCTTCCTTCTGAATGCCATTTAATGTAAATAGGCTGTGTCACACCATTCATATGTGTCAAGCTTTGCCACTCATTTCCACCTGCTGCTCTGCTCCTGCATGACTGGCCAACTTAATAAGCTAAGTTGAAACTTTTGAGCCAAGATTACTGTCATTACTGCTTTGTACATCAATTTATGATGGAGTCTGTTCTATGTATTAGAAGACTGAATACAACTGCTGACTTAGTAAGTGTTGTTATTTGACATTATTGTAAATAGTTTACCTTTTCCTAGCTTATTATTTATGTCCCTAGTAGCTGGGTCAGTGAGAGTAGTGTCAGTCCCATGCTAGTTCACAGACGACGAAAGGACAGGAGACATGTTGAAATGCAGTCATGCCTGCATCTATGTTGCATTTAGATCTACAATGCTACAAAAGGCCATTTAGGCCAAGGACCACATATGCCTTGCCAATATTCACCCTCAGGCTCTACAACTTATCTCAAGTTGGTAGAAGACAGTTAGTCGCAGGATAAACTTGAAATCACTCATCTAGTCTTCTTAGCTGAGTCTGAAGGAAGACATTTTTTTTTAAATCTGTGGCTAAAGTTTTGTCCAGAGAAGGGGACACTGGGTGACAAATCTGTCTTTTCATCATGTTCTGTTTATTTGCTGATGAAGGTTTAGATGCCTGGTTTTAGTATTAGCTGAGCTTTTTGACTTACTGAGACAAAGGGGGTCAAAGACCACAGGATCTATAATGGTACTGTAGGCAAGGCACATATCCCTCTTAGGAGTTTATAACACACAATGCATTGACAAGGCTTCCAGTCTCACCCACCAATTATAGTTATTAAGACCAGAGATACTTTTTATTAGGAATAGGGGCTTTTCAAGTCTGTTGATATATTGAGTGAGATACATGCCAAGCAGACCATTGTACTCTATAACAGGTTTTATCAGTGCTGGATAAAGTAGAACAACAGCCACTTTGGAGCTGTGCAAAAGTCCCTTAGCTATCAGTTGATCTAAGAGGAAGGATTTCATGACTACAGTTGCCACATGATGATTGAAGGAGATGAAGTTTTTTTAGATGGTCAGCACAGGGCATCTGCTTTAGGCCTGTGATTCTTTTAGTGAAGCATTTCTGCAACCTTTCTTGTTGTTGCAGATGTCTTGAGAGGTACATACCAAATGGGGTGTTGTATTCTATAATGGGTCTAATGAGGGTACAGCGAGACAATGACCTCCTTTTTTCTGGATGAAAAGCCCTTAGTGATGAGGTGTGCCACATAGAAGGATTTCCTGACTGTTGTGGCAATATGGTTATCAAAGGTAAGACCACTGTCCACTTGTGTCCCTAAGTCTCTTATCACACTTTTGGTGTTTAGTGTATTGCCACCTATGTGGTACTTCACAGGTACATGTTTTTTTTCCAGCGGGGATAACTATACATTTCTTCGCATTGAGCTTGAGCCCATGGCTCTGGTACCAAGCATCTGTTTCTGTAAGGCCCTTTTGTAGAATATCCACATAATTTGGGGATTCAGTAATGGTTCCCACTTTGCAGTCATCTGCAAACTTTGTTAACCACAGTCCCTTAGTGTTGGCCTGTACTTCAGAGAAGTAGATGCCAAACAAGAGCGATCCCAGGACTGAACCCTGAGGTACTCCACTTGTCACTTGTCTGGAGCTGGATTTGGAGTAGGCTACTTTTGCAGTGTGGGTTCTGTCAGTAAGCCAGTTGGCAACCCATTGAGTGATGTAGGGATTAATGCCCAGCTTAGTCAGTTTATCTATGATTCCAGAGTGGGGGATGGTGTCGAAGGCCTTGGTGAGGTCCAGATAGGCTGTGTGGACCACCTTACCCTCATCCACAGCTCTGGAGACTCATTCAAAGAAGTCAGTCAGGTTCAGGAGACAAGATCAGCCCTTCATGAACCCAAACTGGGTGGGGTCCAATGTTTGAAGGTTGCCTATGTCTTTGTTTATAAGTTCCATCGCCTTGCAGATCAGGCTTATCAGACTGATGGGGTGGTAGTTCCCAGGGTTCCTATCAGTTCATCGAAACTTCTGCAGTTCGAACACCATATGTTCGAACTGGGAAGTTCGAAGACTGATTATCACGAAGCCGCGGAACACCAAATTCTTTCCCAGGGAAAGAATTCTGTGGGCCGTTTATGTGGCTTTGCTATATTCAGCACTGTGGTGAAAAGTTACGGGTCGGGTTCAGGTAAGTGTGCGATTGTGCGGAAGTTAGGGTTAGAGCACAGGTTAGGTGAGTTAGGGTTAGGGCACGGGTGAGGTGGGTGTGCGATAGTGACAGACTTTAGGGTTACGGTGGGATAGGTGAGTTAGGATTACGGCGCGGGTGAGGTGGGTGTGTGATAGTGACAGACTTTAGGGTTAGGGCGGGATAGGTGAGTTAGGATTAGGGTGCGGGTCAGGTGAGTGTGCGATAGTGACGGACCTTAGGGTTAGGGTTTGGGTTAAGGTAAGTGGATAGATAGTAGTGTATGTACATTTTAGTGTAGGGTTAGATGTATGTTTTAAGTATATGTGTGTGGATTGCTGTTTTTTGGTGTGCTTGTGTTGTGTGTGTGTTTCTTGGAACAGCGATTTTTTTCCCTGGGAAAAAAAAATCGCTGTTCTAAGCCTTCAATGTTTTTGCACTTCGAGGTTAGAAGTTTGAAAATATGGTGTTCGAACTTCAGCCATTTTGTCAAAGTGATATAGACCCTAGTTCCCAGGATCCAAGGTGGATCCCCCCTTCTGGAGTGGGATAACAGTAGCTGTGTGCCACTCAGTGGGCACGAAGCCTGAGGTGAGGCTATGATTAAACATGACACTTAGGTGAGGTGCCAGTTCATTTTGTAGTTCATGTAGTACACAGCCCGGGATGTCGTCTGGTCCTATGGATGCTGTATTCTTAGTCTTGGAGAGTGCGTTTTTTACCTGTGTGGCCGTTATTACCGGAATTTGGCAATCTTTCAATACTGAGATGGGCCTTTAGTGGGTGAGAGAGGGGTGAAGTTGGCACTGAATCGATCTGCCAGGATATTGGCAATATCCTTGGGATCAATATATTTAATGCCATAAGAGCCCTGAATACCTTTCCATTTAGTAAGGGGGGTGCTTTCTGTACTGTATATTGTGGGTAATTTCTGTTTTCTGAGAGAACAATACTACATTTTTTGAGCATTCAGCTTAAGCTCATTTTTTGTACACCATGTATTAACCAGGGTAAGCTGTAAGCTGTTTTTGAAAAGTGCAGATATTTGAGGAGGTTTTGACAATTACTCCCATTCTGTAATCATCTGCAAATTGGTTAACCAGAGATCTGGGTTATCTTTTTTTATTTGAGAAGTGCATACCAAACAGGAGGAGAACAACTATAGACCCTTGGGGACTCCACTGATTACCTTAACACTATTAGAAGCGGCATCTTCCACAAAAACTACGTTTGTTTTGTTTTTCATGCAATTGGAAATCCATCTTACCATGTAAGGATTTATGCTTAAGGATGTCAGTTTCTTTTCAATTCTGGAATAAAGCATGATGCTGAATGCTTTGTTCAGATCGACATAATATGATTAAGATAAACTTTTAGTCCCACAATGTGGAGACCAAATGGCCAAAAATCCGGACTTAAATATACTAAGTCCAAGATTCCCATTTCTCAGAATATTTATTTTTCTCTGAGGTATAGTGATCTTGGGCTTCGTATATATAAGTTTGAGGAGCCCTTCACGTCAGTTGGTACAGGATGATCTTGCCTCACTGCAAACAAAAAAACAAACAAAAAAATAAGTTTAAAGGAGAAGAGCACAATGTTTGATATTTTTTGTTCTCCTGTATTTTCAGTCATTTTGAGTGTGGATCTTAGGACTAGGCAATGCAAGTCTTCAGATTTAAATAGGGAGCTGTTTTATGACTATGCTTAATCCTATAAAAGAAATAAACACAGTTTAACAGGCATGATCTCTCACTGATGAAGCCAAATGATTGTGAGTCAAGCCTAATGAGATTTTTGATATTATAAATAATCAGAATGGTTATGATACATTCCGTGGCTTTACAGACTACACTCATAAGGCTAATTGTCCTACATTTCCTGGGTCCAATGAAGAGCCACCCTTGTGCAGGGGCATAATCACAGCACTGCACCAGAATTCGGGAACATAGCGAATGCTAAGCTAAGTTTAAACAACTTAGGGATAGGTTCTGATTGAGCTTGCTTGATGCTGTTTAGTAAGCACTCAGGTATGTTATTTGGACCCATGGAAGGACTGTTTTTGATTTTTTGGTAATACCTTAAAAATCTGATCTTTAGTAATGATGGGCAGTGTAAAGTCATTCTGGGAAGAGTAGTGTTGGAATAGATTTTTCAGAGGTGAAGTTTGTCGAGAACTTATTGGCTAGTATATTTGTTATATCATTTGGGTGGTAGTGGGAAGTCCCATTAAGGAAAAATTCAGGGCAAGCGAGAATGTTATTATCAGTTTTCTAACATAGCTAAAGAAGGATTTGTAGTTATCCTTAACTTCAGAAGCAAATCTCCATTCATGATTTGGTTTACTGGTCTTTATAGTGTTTTTCAGTTTCCTGGTGTTACTATCCTTATTTTCAGGAGTCCTGGCATTACTGGGCAGTTTAAGGAGATTTTTGCTTCTATTATAGAGCTTGTTTATACCAGTTGATCATGGGGGGTGAAATTTCCCATTATGTTTTGCTCTAGCTCAGTCTGCTAGATATATACTTTTCTCTAAGTGGGCATATATCTCTTTAGTGCAGTTGGCTGCTGCATCAGTCAGCTATAGCGATGTTATGGAAAAATATGAATATTCCATCATATAACTGTCCTTATAAAGTCCTTAAATGCAAAGGCATTGCAATGGGGGAAGGGGTATAGTGGTTTTGAAAAAAACATCACTAGTTTATGGTCTGAGTTAACTGGAAAATGAGAAACTAGGGATTGCAGCAGATAGAGGCAATATCACTGAGAACCAGATCCAAAAATTATTTGGTTGCTTGTTAGTTTGCTCATTAATTAATTGAGGAAATTTTTTATAACATCCAAAAGGTTCTGTGCATACCCTACATTAAAAGAATAGGTGCCCCAGTCTATGACTGGTTAATTGAAGTCACATAAGGTTATGGAGTTACAGCTTATGGGAATTTCTTTTAAAACTTCCCAGAATCGAGCATGATCATTTTGAGGCACAGATGGAGTTCTGAAACATGCTATAAGCTGACAGCTTGCCTTGTCAATGTCCTAAGTTCTAGGAGCTCAGGTTGTGGGTCCTTGGGTATTTGCCTGGATAAATTGTCATCCTTAATACATTTGGAAACAGCACTATAGTTTCCACCAAGCCTGAAGGCATGGTAGGTGCAAAATCCAGATATATAGGGCATACATTCTTTATATTTAAACCAAGTCTCTGTAAGTACAGATACACAGACATGTTCCAGGTGCAGGAGTGCTTCAAGATTGGAAGTCTATTATTGAGACTTGACATTCAGAAGATTCACCTTAATGTGGTCTAGCTCTGCATTAGATGAATTTGCTAAGTAGGTATGCTCATTTGATGGAGTCTGCCACCCAAAAAGGGCATTGTGTGGGAAGCAATGACTCTTGCTAGTATGCAGAAGCCTTTGAATGAGAGATACAGACCATCACTTGTAAAATAAGTAGGACTATCAATCTGTCTTGTCCCAAGCTGATATACACTGAATCCCTCTTGAATGACAAACAGCTATTAAGCCAATTACTAAAGCCAATCATCTTCTCTTTATATCTAGGAAATGGAAGCAATCCAGAAAGCTTGAGTCAGGTCTGGTAACCCAGCTGTGACCCAGAGGAGGGCAAGGCTAACAAGAAACAAAGTAAAAAAAAATTAGTCCAGATAAAATCACTTTAGACAGCAGATCTAAGAGACACTCTGTAATGTCCTCTTGGGGAGAAAGTAAAAACACTCTCTCCTGAGCTTCATCAGGTCCATCTAATAGAGTGGTTGACAGTTTAATCATTGAAAATACTTGCTTTATAAGGCTATCACCAGACTTTATTAGCCTGATAAAAATCAGGTTAATAACCCACTCTACTAACCACTGTTAGATGGAACTGCTGAAGCTCAAGCAAATGTTTTTTCGTAAATATGGTTCTATAGTGGCAGCTCATAGTGTGTTGTCATTTTTGTTGGTTAAAAATAAAAATAAAAAACTTTCAACTAAAAGTGAGGTTCCATAGGCTGCTGAGCTGGTAAACCCTCATTGGTCTTTCAAGAATATTCAAATAAGGGCCAGCCTGACTAGCTCCTTGTTTTTCAATCTCCCAGATTTTCCTCCAGTCAGCTTCCTTGGGCCCTCCCACCAGTGTCTGTAGCTGGCTTTAAATAACTGACTTGCTGAATATAATGTTTTGAACAAGAGCACATGTTCATCTACCTACTTAACTGAACAAGTTTGAAATTTCAACAAGGCATCTTTATTCCTCCCATATGGGGGTATTAGGGAAAGAGTCTCCTAGATATGCTAGCTAAACTGAATTTATCTTGGCTAATCCTTTGTACTCTGTTTCTCTTTATACCTAGGCACCATTCTCATTGAAGAAAGGATTCCACACAGGCCTAGAGTCTTACCTGTATCCTCCACATACCTATAGAGTTCCAACATGTCTTACTGCATGTCTCTCAGAGTTTTGTGCCCCAACCCATGCACTCCCACATGAACCACCACAACGTCATAGTCATAGCTGCCACAGGAAAGGGTCCTGAGGAGCCTTGTTATGGGAAATAAAAGGTAGCTGACAATAGCCATACTCTTGTCCAGCCTGGTGAGTGGGGATTATGTATGCCTGAAAAATGTGTCAACAATTACTAATGCATTTCGGTTGAAAGCTGTTTTGCCATTTTTATCAAGAGCTGGTAAAGCATTATTTGAATGAGAATAGATTTGCTGTTGGTGATTTGTTGTTGTAGGTGTGCACATTGACGTGTTGAAGGACTTCTGCTGAGGTCTGATTTTACAAGCTCTAGTAGGCTTTTACAAGATTTCTTTACAGCATCACAGTATGAGATTTTAATATGTTCTGTTTTAGAACGTGGTGGTAGATGAGGTGAGAGTGTCACTGTGTGATACTCAATGCATATTGTTCACAAGAGGGATGCCACCATGCTATCTAGGTATTTACATCTCTCAGAGAGAGAGAAAGAGTTCATTATCAGGGAGCATAAAGCATTTGCTAAAATGAGCAAACAGGCAAGCATACAGACCCATAAAAGAATTCTATTATTTCTCTGGCACCTTGGCACAAACCTCCAGTGAAGTTCAGTTAAAAGAATTCTTCATCACAAAACATCATAAAATATATAATTCAAATTCTCCAGTCATAAATCACAGCTAATCAGAGCTCATTACATAATCACTGTCACAGGCAACATTTTCAATCATATTTCAGCATCTCATACTCATTGGTTTTAGTATCCCATATTTAAGGATATAAACAGATTCTTTGAATAAGTATAACCCTTCACTCATACTAAAATGGCAAGCAGCAAAATGAGCTACAATATGGCTCTACATGCTTTTATTCTTTATGACCCTAGCATATTCCTGTAACATTTTCTTAAACATCCTAATAGTTTCAGCAATATAAGTTCATATGTTGTTACTAGGCTAAAGACCATTAGGGCCCTTACTAGCCTAGCCATAACGCCAAACCACATGGGTCCCAAATATCTTAGGTGTCTATATGGGGGGGTGGAATGGGGCATGTTAGTAGGAAAGTAACTAAGGATTTGTATGGAGTTGTCAGGACAATACTTTTCTTGTTGACAGCCTCTGTCTATAAGGGGCATGAAGACCAGAATAGATGTTAATTTACAACATGTTCTGATTATGTTACAAGCAAAGCTTGGATCTTTGGATCTAATGTTTCTGGTGCTGTTTGTTTTGTGCATGTGGAACAGATTCATCAGGGGTGGTTCTAAGGAAACCCTATAAGCCACGCAAAGAACCCTATCAGCAGCCTGTAGAAAACAGAATAGAGAGACAGAGCCTTTAGGCAATCAGTGTAGAATAGAGTTCTCATGCCTGAATTCACCTGGTGAGAAATCTTATGGGCAATCCAACTGTTGCAACTGTCTGGTTAGATACATGCCAAAGGGAGCACTGTATTCAGTGATAGATTTGATCAGGGTGAGTAGACTGGTACTAAACTTCCTTGGACCTGGATGCCATACCCTTACCTCTAAGGTGGTGACATAGAATGATTTTCTTTGTATCTTAGCTACATGTTGGTCAACGGTCATATTGCTGTCTACATGTGTTCCCAGATCCCTTGATACTGGGTTGACTCTTACAGGTGTTTTATCAATGGAGTAATTAACTTGGGTTGACAGTTTCCTGAAGGGCATTATAATGCATTGAGTTTTAGACCATGGCTTTCGCACCTGTCATTTGTCTGTGTTAAATCCTCTTGCAAGATGTTATAGTCTTGGAGACAATCTATAATAGATTCTAATTTACAGTCCTCTGCAAACTTGGTGAGTCAGAGGCTTAAACATTAGTCAAACAGGAGAGGGCCCAGCATGGATCCTTGCGGAACTCTGCTGGTGACTGGTCTCTTGGCGAAGGGTGACACTTTACTTCTAGTTTAATCCTTTTTGTGTATAGCGTCAAGGACATAACAAGTAACTCCAGATTTTGTTTCACTGGCCCCTCTGCATATGGATATCTTCACCATCTTTTGAGACCACTCATTTAGCAATGCCAGACAACATCTAGTTGGTCTTTGCAACTGCCCTTCCATGTTGCGCTTTGGAGTGCAAGCAAAGGAATGTTTTAAAGCCAGATCCTTTCTCTTCTTCCATTGATTATGACCACAAACCCTCCCAGTCTGTATGTTTCCCTAAAATGTTCTTACCAGTGTGTATATATCTTTGATTTTTTACTGCATCATATTCAATCAGAGTCCAAGCTGGAAGTTTTAATTCCCCCCAATGAGACTTATTTTACACATATTACAAAAGGCATTTCTTATGTCCAGAGCATACACTCATACCAATTTCTCCTTTTATCACCTCTGAGGTGATCTGGGCATATAAATGCAAAAAAAACTGAATTGATATCACTCCTTCACAAGAAGCCACATTGTTTTTTATTTGCCCAGATATTTAATTTTCAGAAATTCCACCATTGCCTATATTTCTAGATTCCAGCCTAGGTCCTCACATTCTCATTATAAGCTCGAAATTTTCCCCAGTGTGAATTCTACTTTCGCTCCTTCCAACATACAATCCTCCTAACAGTGTTTGTCTTCTTTACGCAGAGCAAGACACATTTTCCTTCTATCAAATGTTTTTTTTTTCCACATTTGAAGAATTCAGCTTTTAAAGTTTACTTTAAATGATACACAGTAGATTTAACTTGGCTAGAAATGTATTTAGTTGTTACTGAATTGTTTTATTTAGTCATTTTGATAAATCCAGTGTTTTATAATCTCAAAGACTTTAGCATGCCGGGCATCTCTGTCAAGAATTGTTCCTTTAAGCTCTTTCAAATTTGTATTTGTTACTTCAGTAATGCTGCCAGTCTACTTTAACCTCCAATGTCCTCTTCTTTTGTCTTAGATTTTTCTCAGCTTCACTGACTTCTGTAAATCTTGTCTTTGTGTAATATGTACAAAGTATTTAAGTTTTGTTTTACTATCAGACCTTCCAGTAAACATATTTGATTTACTTCCTTAAGTATTGGGTGATTTTATCTTCTTACAGACGATGGAATAATGAACACATTCCAGTGTTGTATATTTGCATGAGGATAAGACCTTCCTTTCATCCCTGAATACCTTAGCAGATAGACATCCTTCGAGTTTTAATCCATCTGAATCATAAACTGTAGCACTGTTTGTACTTCTCTTCAGAGGTGTAGCTGCCTCCATCGGTGTCCTGTGCCTGTATCACAAACCAGAACCCACCCCTCAGTTCTTCAAGTGAAGAGCAAAAAAAAAAACTTTTTTAAACTGTAGCAAACAGTTGGTACAGTTTAGACCAGACACAGGGTTCCACAGTGCTCAGGTATGACCACAAATGTAATACTGGCATTCAAAAGTCGGCATTGCACTAAAGACTGATTGTAATGATCAGTGGCTGATCATGCCCTAGACACACTTTGTACCCGGGTCTATTGCCTCTCTCACTCCACCCTAACTACGCCTTCTGCTTCTGCTTCTCCTCTAATCTTACCCAGTAGTATGCTGGACACCTTAAGATCTGAGAGTTTCATCTTCCAGTATCATTTCAACAGGTCTCTAACAGCTTTTGTCAACAATATATTATTGAGAAAATACTAGAGTGCAATACTATTACCTTCACCAGTGGACTATCCTTAGTCTGTTCTCCCGGTCATGAACTGCCCATCTTCATTGGCCCTACATGGTATAGTTCAAAACTTTCCTGAAATACACAAGTACCTTCAACACAGCAAGATAAAAATCCAAAAACTGTCTACAGTATCAGAAAGGAGCAAATGAAAAAGGCTTGCATACTTCATAAAGCAGTGTCACTACGTAGTTCCATTTCATTCTTTATGCCATATGAAGAAATCTAAATCATAACAAAACAGTTGTTAGATGTAGTTTCAACTATATTTAACTTTATTTTGCTGAGCTCTTCTGGCACTTGTTTCACTCAGATATTCCCTGGGATTCAGAAAACTTCCGTACAGCAATAGCTTATTCCTGCATGGAAGAGACTATTCCCGTACAGCACGGCAGTGCACCATGCATATTCAAGAAGGTGCACTGCCGTGCTCTAAAACAGACACCGTTCTGTACATGAGCACAGGGGGTGTGTCTGAGACCAGTGCTGTCACTATACACATGCCCCTGCACTCCATAATTGCCGTAAGGCAATCTAATGGCGACAAGAATGTCCGCGGAATACCTCTCAACCTGTTAGAGTAAGAAATATGGAGAAAACAAATAAGTCTGGCTCATACAGACTTAGAAAGTTGATAGAATAACAGGTTACACATTAGCATGAATGTGCTTAAGGGCATGAATTCTAAAACTCAAATCTCTGTCAGTATTTTCTAACTTCAGTCTTTAATGATTTGCCACTAATCCACCAGAAAGCCACAATTCTATGAAAAATGGACAAAAATATAAGGCAAATATCTGGGCAGTCTGTGACAATCTATACAGTTGAGAGGTATGGCGGACACTTGTTAGTGTCCATGGAGCATACCTCAAATGCAAATACTGCCATGTCACCACCATTGTAAAAGCACAGCCCCCCCACAGATAATGTTGCAGAAATCAATGTACATACCCCATACAGTACAAAAATAAAACACAACAGTTAATTGTTTTTTTTTGTCAGTCCTCTATAAAGTTTAAGCATAGCTGAGCAGGTGTGCGCACCTCCATTAACTGGAGGAGCACAAGTCCCAAGCCTACGTATTTCCCACTAGTTACTGACATACATCTTCACAGCATCCCACGGCTTTTTCAGAAATACACAACACTTATGGTGGCCAGGCAACAGTACATCTGGCAAATATCTGGACATAACATCACACTAGGGAAAATACACTGAGCTGCTAGGCATGTCACCAAGCACTGTCTAAACTACAGGCAGACTACCACAAAACTAACCCAATTTTCCTATGGGGGAATACACATGTAATTGCAAATATTGCAGGCACTACAGGGATATAACAGCACGGAGTAACAGACACCAGTGTGAAAGTGCATACCCACAACCAATCTCAACACAGTCACAGGCATGGTAAGCCTAATTAATAGTACAGTATATGGACTGTGTGAACAAAACCCATCATCATGTTTGCCACACACACACTACCACTACATATACTGGCCCAATTCACAGTGTAGTCTGATGCCTGACTGTGGTATAGGACATGCCTCAGTCTGGCCCTACAAACATATAAGCTGATAGGGTAACATAAACTGGAGCAGCATGCAACGTCAGATAGAAAACGACCCAGAGCACTGACATCTACCCCACTCTGTACATAGGCCAAATAACATATTCACAATACACTGCTACACAATACTGACACTCTGTCAACAATCACCATACGTACACAGACCTCACTACTGTACAGACTACAACAGAATGTCCAGGTTTTGTCCTTGGGTGCTCCCTCCTTGCTTTAAATGCAAAAGGAATACTCCTGCCATCACCTGAAGACACCCTGAATTGGCCAGCTTGCCTGGTACTTAGAAAAATACTACTGAGAAGACCCCCCCAACAAGATTGTGTAAATTAATCAATCCCGGGTGCTCCCTCCCTGCTTTAAATGCAAAAGGAATACCTCCGGCCAATACCTGAAGACACCCTGAATTGGCCAGCTTTCCTGGAACTTAGAAAAATACTACTGAGAAGACCCCTCAACAAGATTGTGTAAATGTATGTTGCTTAACACTAATTAAATGTAGACTTGCTGTACTATCTATAGAGTTAGTCTGCCCTCCCGTGTGAGCATTATAGCAGCCTTCCGCAGACCTTTTGCCCTCTCCCTTTCCTGTTATCACTACCCTAGAATATATTTAAACCTAAGACTGGTCCAACTATCCTTGCTTTTTGCTATCTCCTACTATCATTAAGTGGCAGCATCTACCAATATAAATCCTAGATATTCTTTATAATCCCAACAAGTTTTATTTTTTCACAAACAGTTGGTTGTGAGTTAATATCCTTAGACTGTAAATATATTCTCCTCACTTGCTAAACCACCTTCTGTATAGGCAGCCTTCATTTTCTGGCTGGAAATATTTAGCTCATACCTTCCAACTACAGCCATTAAACTGTTCATTGCTGATACATTTTCTGCCATCATCACCTCTAGTGTTCTTTCCCACTCCGTTCGCCCTACAGGTTCACTCCGATCCCCTACCGTGCCCCCAATTCCCACCCACCCCCAGTACCCCTAGCTTTATTACTATCTTACTCCACCCTCTAAGCCTAATTACCCAATACCAGTTCCCCCTCATTACTCCTCCCAGCTATAGCCATCCTTCTTAAACTCTGTAATCTGTACTCCACCCCATAATTATAGTCCCCTCCTCTTTCCTTAAATCTCTAGAATACCTCTATCACTTTTTAAACTCTTCTTCTTCAAAGCCTTCTCTATTTTCCTAACCATTCATACTATTCTCTCTTTGCTCCATCATGCTCTCCTCAAGTTGCCACACCCTCCAGTCCCCCAGCCTCCTCTTTCTGTTCCTACTTCCCTTATACTATGCTACCCCATATTCCACCTATGCTTGTCCAATACTACCTACAAAGAAGACTACCATACAAACCCACCTTCTCCCTCACTCTTACTCCCATTTCCACTCTGTCTCCTCTTCTCTCATTCAGCCCAACCCTCTGCACCTATTCCATGCTAAACTCTTCTCCTCTAAAGTCAAGACACTGTCACCTACTCCAATCTACAATCTACCAAAATGCATGCCTGGCAGACCAATATGGCTAAAGGAGATCTCCTTCAACAACCTAATCCAAGCTGGTGATAGCCATCCTAACCCTGGTCCTACATCCTTTATTAACAACACTCATCCCTTACCCTCTTCCTCCTAGCTCAACACCCTTAAGATTTTTACAATTAATGCACAAAGTCTAAACAACAAAGTACACCAATTTCAAGCTTGATTAAGCCGTAACCAACCAGATATCTTAGCCATATCCGAAACCTGGCTCAAGCCCTTTATCTCCAACTCTGAGATTCTGCCCCCAGGATTTCATTGTCTCAGAAATGACCGACTAAATAAAAAAGGTGGAGGCACTGCCCTAGTCTACTCCAACCTTCTTACCTTAATTCCCCTCCAAATTCCAATTCCTCAATTTCAGATCACTGAACTAACTGCTGGAATTCTAAAACTATATAAACAAAAATATCTGCATGATTTCCCTATATATCTCACCTGGTAACAATATCTCTGCACTCGAAAATATTCTCCTATAGGCCTCTACTGAAATTAACTATGAAACTTATATCCTTGGTGATGTGAATATTGACTGGAATAAAATCAATTGCCCCTCTCCCTCCCTATCCACTAACCTTTATAACTTCACTCAAATAATCCTCTCCATCACTCGACCTAACAAAATAAACCCTCCCTGATCCACTATAGATTGGATCCTAGTCTCAGATCCAAATAAAATAACCAATTCTGGCACAATTCCTGATACCTTTAGTGACCACCTCCCAGGCTTCATGCATTGCTCAACTAGTTCCTCCCCACGCCAGCATCAATACATTCAAACCCGTAACCTCAGTAGCTTCAACCCAACTACTTTCTCAAATACTTTCAAACAAAAGAACTGGCAAATTCTAAACATCCTTCCTCTTGACAAGGCTATAGAATACTTCAACTCTGTCTTCCTTGATACTTTAAATTCACTAGCCCCACTAAGAAATAAAAGGATAAAAACTAAAACTGTTCCTTGGCTATCCAAAGAGACAAAACAGATTATGCACCACAGAGACAAACTATGGAAGCTTTACCAAAACAATAAACTGGCCAATACCTTGCTCCAATATAAACAGCTCTGCAACCATGCAAAACGACAAATCACCAAAGATAAAAAATCCTACTATATCAAACTTCAGTCCAATAACAATAAAAACCCCAAGAAATTCTGGAACTCAAATAAACTCACTCCTCAATCCAGGCTCCAAGAAATAATCCCTGTCCTGACCCAAGTAAATCTGACCATGAACTAGACTCTGAATTTAACTCATTTTTCATAGAAACTATTACTACCCTCACCAAGACATTTCCCAATAATAACCCAACTGCTCTACACTCTCCCCCTTCTAACTCACCTCATCTGTTTGAACTCAAACCCATCTTCATAAACTTTATAAAAAAACTTTTGTCCAAACTTAAACCTTGCTCTAACACTCCCGAAAATATTCCCTCTTCCTTCCTAAAATGTGCTGCTGATGGCATTGCTCTCCCAATCAGCATCATTATTAACCGATCCATAAAAGAATCATACATCCCCAAACTCTGGTGCTCAGCTTATATTCTTCCTCTTCATAAAGGAGGCAAAAATACCAGTATATCAAACTTTTGCCCCATTGCTTTGCTCTCACCAGTCTCCAAAATCCTAGAAAAATGCATCCACCTCCAACTTATGCCTTTCCTGACCCAAAACAATCTTCTCACTCCTACCCAGCATGGCTTCCATCCAGGACATAGCACAATAACCGCTCTACTCTCTTTCCTAGAAACTGTCAATCAAGCCCGAGATTCAGGACACTTAGTTTCTACTGTTTTACTCGATTTGTCTAAAGTCTTTGATACTGTTTCCCACAAGCACCTTCTCTGTCATCTTTCAAACCTTAATCTCTCACATAATGCTTATTCCTGGTTCTCAAGCTATCTATCAGACAGATCACAGGCAGTCAAATGGAAGAACTCTATCTCTTCCTTCCTACCTACCCCAAATGGTGTACTACTGGGATCCATCCTTGGGCCAATGCTTTTTAGCATCTTCATCAATAACTTTCACACTGCTATTCCCGATGCTAAAATCATCCAATATGCAGATGATTCAACCTTAGTCTGCTCTGCCTCAAACCTCTTGCTGACTAAAACCCAAACTGCCTTCTCAACAACTGAAAACTGGATGTGCCAAAACCACCTCTCTCTCAATGCAAATAAATCAAGGATTCTACTATTCCCTCCCACAAAGACCCTCTCCTATGATAAAAACAACTTCAAACTCTATAGTCAAACCAACTCACCTACAGAAGTGGTCCCCTCTGCCAAACTACTTGGCATTACTGTAGATGAACACCTCAAGTTTGATATTCATATTCAACAAAATATTAAGAAAACCCACCAAAAGCTAGGTATGCTGTATAAGAATAATCACTTTCTCTCCAACTCTAGCAGGAAAACTCTGGCCTCGACTTATCTTATTCCTTCCTTATTATACGGAGCCCCTCTCCTAACCAACCTGTACTCCTCTATTACCTCTAAACTAGAAAACTGCTACAACAAAATCTCTAAATTTGCCTCTAAATCTAAAAATACCACCCATCACCGCCTAACCCTACAATCCCTGAATTGGCTTGAACTCCCAAACTACCTAGACTATCTCCAACTCATTACTGCATATAGACTCATATTTCACCCAACAAAATTTCCCGCTCTAACTAACATCCTCCCCCCTTATACACCCAACAGAGTTCTCAGATCTGAAAATCAGAACTTAATTACTATCCATAAACCTAAACGTCCTGCTGGCCAACTTCTCCTATCTTTCTCACTAGGAAAAAATGGAATTCCCTTCCCTCCGCACTAAGAACCATACCAAACTCAGAAAACTTCAAAACCCAACTATTCAAACACCTGTCCACTAAATGGAAATGTACCTGCATTCACCCAACCTAATCAAAGGGGGTTCTCTCTCTGGTTCCCAAGCTCTACAACTCTCATAGTTATCTTCCTATGAGCCTATCTAAACTCTCAACAATTTCTATAGCTTCTCTCTAAGCTCTCAACAACTCCTACAGCTACCCTCACACAGCCCAGCCTTGTAAATATTGTAAATAGCATTCTACTGTTGATGTGTGTATGTAAAGCATATTTACATTTTCTTAAAAGGTTTGTATGTAAACTGTTTCCACACCTAACACATATCTGATTTCCTCAAATGAAACTGTATGATCCCTACCTTCAGGCTTAATGAATTTGTTAACTATGCATGATATTGAATGCATTTATGAGTCACTATTCTACATAATATTATCTTTAATATTAACTATCAGTTGTATCTAAATTGTATAATGCATCTTGGAGCTTTTTTCCCCGGGCCTCCACTGAAAATGGGTAAATTCGGCCCAGTGGACTTCCCTGGTAATCAAACTGCAAATAATAAGGCCTCCTATACATAACATGTCTGGCAGTCTGATATATCACTGGGATGATATCAGGAATGATGTCAGTAAATAATGATATACTGTACATATCAGGTCTATATTATATGAATGAAAGTTCATATAATCGACGCTCTAATGAGCAAAAATCCCGGAAATCGAGATGTGTGCTGTGGGATCACAGTACAGTGAAAATTGGAGTATTTGCCCTTTTCTCACTATAGTGTGACCTCGGAGTTGGAATATATATTTAGAGGGGGTGTGGGGGGCACAGCCCCCCACAATATCATTTTCTATTTCCGGGATTTTCACTCATTAGAGCATTCGATTATATGAACTTTCCTTCACATAATATAGACCCTACATATCCACCTCTTACTGCATGACATATGGACAAAGGGTGACAGATTTGGGGGACAGAGGCACAAACACAGGGCCATCATTGACATATTGCTGTTATAAACTGAGAAAATTGCTGGTTTAACAGGGTTTGTTGTAACATATCGCTTCTGAGGTATATGAAGTCAGAAACACATGGATGTTACCATTTACTGACTGCAATCTTCAGAGCATGCTATTGAATTTATAAAGACAAAAATGTGTGAGTAACACATCAAATCTAAGACTCCAAACTCTGGCCAGGCTACAGATAGCCCTGCAGGTGAGAGTTTTCTCAACCACATAACACTGGCATGTCAGACTTTAAATCATGCAGAACAGCTATATTCACACAAACCATGTTAAACTAACATTACTTCAAATGTATAACAGCAATACTTACATTCTGTCCCCATGTCTGGAACATCCTCCCCCAGTTTGTTGGGCTCTCTCCACAGTGTTTGTTGTAAGAAGTATTTCCAACTACCCTCTGTGATGCTGTTTGTCAGACACCCACATGAAATCCTGCTCACAGTGAAGGAAAAGGCCAATGCCCACATGAAGTGCTTAGTTATAGGAGTGTTTTTTCCATTCAATTGGCTATAAGAATGATACCACAGCTGTTCCACATGCAATTAGCAAGTGGGGGACTCCAATTCGTGCACAGGCCATCAGCTGATCATGAGTACTATCTACAAAGGTCAAGCTGCTGCCTATGCAAACCAAATGTATTTTTCTACATCTACCAGAGAGAGAGAAAGAAAGAAAAAAAAACAAACACAAACAAGCAAACAAAAAGCAAGACCATCACAAGCAGACTACAAAAAAAAAAATCTGTGAGACACACCTGTCTACCTGTGAAATACAACAACTGAAACAGGCAAAAAAAAAAAACGTTATGTGAAACAAGTAATCATGCAATGGAATGTAGTAGGGGGTATGTAAAAGAGGTAAATAGGAAATTCAACAAATATTTCTTAGCAACACTTGCTGTACTGATATACTGCTGATCAGAACCTATGGCCATAGCATCTGTGTCTGTCTGTAGTTACATAGTACACAGCTCACGCCCCTGAGTCAGTCACATATGACTACTACTGGAGTGTGGTGTGAACAATACTGACTGTGACACTCCTATGCCAGCTACTGGGATGTCACATATATCCATATGTTAATTGTGAGTACTAGTATGATATACATGTCTGTATCAGAAATGTGAGGGACCTGTACAGGGTATTTGCATAGTGAAATACTGTTGCAGCTGTGTGTGTTGAACTGCATATGATATAATGAGCTCATACCATTCAACTGTCCAGTGTTATGCACACTGACCATATGTGTGCCTCAGGTTTGTAGTTATGTACTAAAACAGTTGTGTTGTGTCTGGCAAAGAACTGGCAACCTGTGAACACTGACATTACAACATCTCCTTAAATTTCATTTAGTTGCTCCCATTAGGGGTCACCACAGCAGATCATCTGATTGTATGTCTTCCAGCCCTCTGCATCTTGTTCTTTCACACCAACCAGCTGTATGTCCTCTTTCAATACATACATACACCTTATATCAGGCCTTCCGCTTTTCCTCTTACCCAGCAGCCTCATATTTTCACAAATATACTCCGCATATCTACTCATCACATGTCCAAACAAACATAATCCTGCCACTCTCTGCCTTTGGCACCAAGCCATCCAACCTGGGCTGACCTCCTAACATACATGTTCCTACTCCTGTACACCCTCATCACACCCAGTGCAAATCTTAATGTCATAAACTCTGCCACATCCACCTCTGGCTCCTGCCTTATTTTTCAGTGCCACTGTCTACAACCCATATAACACAGCTGGGCTCCCCACCCTCTTGTAGACCTTCAGTGTCACTCTTAATGGTATTTGTCTGTCACAAATCACACCTGACACTCCTCTACCACCTGCATCCTGCCTGCACTCTCTTCTTTACCTCTCCCCACACTCTCCATTACTCTGAACTGTTGTTCCTAAGTATTTACGTTCATCCACCTTTGCAAACTGTACTCCCTGCATCCTCACCATTCCTCCATCGTCCCTTCCAGTCACAAACATATATTCTGTCTTAGTCCTGCTGGCCAACATTCCTCCCTTCTCTAGACCATAAGTCAACCTTTCCAGGGTCTCCTCAACCTGTTTCCTACTCTCACTACAACACAATGTCATCTGCAAACAGCACAGTCAACAGGGACCCCTGTCTGATCATGTCTGTCAAGCTGTCCATCACCACTGCACATGAAAAAGGACTCACAGCTGCTCCCTGATGTACTTCCACCTACACCTTAAATGCACCTGTCATTCCCAAACCAGAACTCACTGCTGTCACAGTAACTTTGTACATATCCTGCAGCATTCTTATAAATTCCTCTGCCACTTCTGACCTCCTCATACAATACCACAACTCCCCTCTAGGCATCCTGTCATATGCTGTCTGTAAGTCCACAAGGACACAATGCAGCTACTTCTGACCTCGTCCGTACATCTCCATCAACACTTTCATGGTACACATCCCATCTGTACTGATCTTTCCTGGCATGAAACCATACTGCTGATCAGTAATCCTCACCACCCTTCTTAACCTAGCTTCCATCACCCTTTACCATTACCTCATGCTGTGACTGATCAATGTTATCCCTCTGTAGTTACTACAGCTGTGCACACCACCATTATTCTCATGATATATATATATATATATATATATATATATATATATATATATATATATATATATACACATCCTCCAGGGTATGAGTGTGAATGCAAAGGCTACCCAAATATCAAATTATGTACGGGTGTTACAGCAATCTGAAGACAGTGTCATTAATGTTGGTCCATAGCCCACCATGTATTTACAGCATCCTCCACATGTTCCCCCTACCAGGTTGACAGAAATGACTGAGCAACAAAAGTGTTATGACAGTGTGCCATACTGACATAGAACAGAAATGTATAGCAGTTATTACCTGTGCAGATGTATGCATGTATGGGTAGGTGTACCTGGCTGCCTCATAACACCTGACATGGGATGCAAAACAGCATGTAACTGAGCTGTACATGTTGTACACGTGTGTAATGTTAATGTGTGTGTGCATCCAACAGAGTTACACTTCCACAGCTAATGGTTGTTGCATTGCCCGGACACAGACATGGGTAATGCCATAAGCAGGAGTATCATGTAGGAAATAGAGAGGTGTCCAACTGTGTTATGACGTTGTGTCCATGCCTACTACAAACATTGATATGACCACCCACATAGCTGTATGGCCTCAGCAATACCTAATTTGTACAACCTGTCTCAACCAAAGTAGAGCAAACCCCTTTGCTGGACAGCAGTAATGCACAAAGCACATAATGGGATGCTATATTGGCTGTAGAGGGGAGAGTAGGAGCAGGCACCAACTGGCCAGCATGTCATCCTTTGTCTGGACGACCATAGTAGGTCACAGGTGGATTACTGTAAGGCTGACTATGAGTATAAATTGGACACATCCACAGAGGGCAACCAGAAGGCCATCTCCACATATTTGGGTCTCATAGGCAACAACCCAGACCACCCTCTAATGGATGTCAATCATAGTACATACACACACACACACACACACACACACACACACACACACACACACACACACACCATAGCTACAGCCAACCTGCTGCAGACACTTTTAGGCCAAACATCACCACCCTGCCTCAACAACAGTATAGGTGGATATGCACACCACACGCACCATTACCCTCATCATCATGGATCAGGTGCACACCGCACACTTAAACGTAAAAATAGCAAGTCACCTTGGGGACTGATAACATTCCAGTCTGCACCCTACACAAACTCAGAGATATGCTTCCAGCTCCATTACATAGTGTATGCAAGGCAAGCCTGAGCAGCTTTGACAGCCCATCTGCAAGGAACACAGACACTGTCACCCTTCTACACAAATGTGAATGGTGTTTATGAAATGTACTGGCCCTCATAGGGGGGAATATGACACAACAGGACCAGGAGTACAATGCATGTTCATACAGTGCTGCATCTCATATGTTTGTATATAGTGTACACTGTTGACAATTAGTCATGTGCTGTCTCTGTAAAGAAGTCTGTGCGATGTCTGAGGTCCTGCGATGTGTTTCCATGTTTATGTCTTCCAGGTGCTATGCCGAGGCAGCCGGACTATAATGAGCAGGAGACTTGGACCATAACTGAGGCCATCCTGTAGAACTATACCATCCTTTTTGGTCGGGGTCACCAAAGCCAGCAGGAGCGGACTGCACTGTGGGATAAAGTAGTCCAAACTGTTAACAACGTGGGACACCATGGCCGCACATATGATCAGGTACATCATAGAGCAACTGACCTGATTCGGTGTGCCCAGCAATGGGCTGCTGCTGTAGCGAGGGACCATTCTACTACTGGTGGGGGGCCAGCTACACAGCCCCCTCTTACAGCAGTGGAGGAGCTCCTGGCCAACCTTGGGGTAGCCCCCACAAGAAGATCTACACAAGAACTTGCAGTCGTAGAGGTGGGTGGCACCCAGGCAACAGACGAGGACCATCCAGATAAGACAAAAGTGCACATCAGTGTACTGAGATTGCATTACAACTGTGTTCTATAGTCTTGGGATGCATATGTCAGAGAAAAATACTACCAGCATAACCACTATATCACACCCACTACTAAAATGGGATTGTCTAACACCTTCCTCATTCATTGTCTCCTATATGGTGCGCCACTTCTTACCAGCCTTCAATCTTCTCTAAAAACAAAGCTGTCCTCCTGTTATCAGAAAATGTCTAAGTTTGCTACCAACTATAAATCTAAATACCAGCACTGCAATGACCTACACAAACTAAATTTGCTTGAACTTCCCAACCATCTTACCTACATTCAACTTACTCATGCCCATAAACTCATCTGTAACCCTCCATTTACCCCTCCCTTGCATCCTCCTTCAAAATGCAGATACCCAACAAACTTCTAAGATCCATTAACCAGAATTTTCATTAACTGCACAAGCCTGCTCATCCTCCAGGCAGACACCTACTATCCTTTTCCCTAGCTCACCTCTAGAAATCCCTGCCACCTCTTATTGGTACTACAGACAAGCACTCGACCTTTAAGACCTTGCTTCATTCCCATCTCAAAAGCCTCTGGGAATGTTCCTGCTCTCATCACACGACTAGACTGTTTTTCCCAATTTCTCACACTCCTTTACTTCTCTCTTCTCTCCATCATACTGTGCTTCTCTGACTACAACCATCTTCATTTCTCTCATTTACTCCTACTCTTGGTCTACTTTTCTTCTTTTTTGTTATTGTCCCACCCTTCTTAGATTCAACAATTTCACCTCTCATCACCCATCTTACTTTAACTATGCTAAGATTTCATGTAAAACTATAATGTCAACCCTGTGTTATTTCACATTCTAACAAATGTAACAGAAATATACAGCAATGGGGGTTTCTTATTCTAGTTGAATTATATATATGTGTAATTTTACCTTTTACATTTGTAACCATATTTTCACTGCAGTTGTAGATTTTTTATAACGTTATGTAATACCATCGTTCTTCAATACTATTGCATAACAGTACATGCATTGTCTTCATATTATATTGTTGTTCATGGAGATTTTCTCCACGAGACTCCATTGAAAGCAGGCTCTTATTGGACCAATGGACTATCCTGGTAAACAAACTGTAAAATAGATAAATTAATAAAATCAGTGGGTGGGGTTTAGTTATGCACACACGTGCACATCTATGGTGAAGGACAGCAAATTGTGTAATATCATAGTTTATACTGTACCTGTGCATAAATGTAGAAGTAATTGTGGATCGATGCATATTGTGAATCAGCTACCAATACCTATCCCTCCCTACTACCTAGGTCCCTCGACTCTACATGAGGTACAGCAGCCTGAAGCTGGTGAGTATGAGAATTTACCATTTTGGCTCACCAGTACCCCAGGCACGTTAAGGTGTTGCACACAGCCATCTGGCAAAATCTGCATGATCACTTGTAGTGGAGTTCCCTGCCTAATATCACAGCGGATATCACAGGGGCCTATTTGCAAGTGATGTCATATATTGGTAGCATACCTACCTCACAAACCTGTCATTAAAGGACATCTTGATAAAGATTGGCAAATATGGGGACAAAGGACCAGGAGTAGGGACATATTGTAGACATTGCTGTTATACAGTGCATATGAAAGGTGTACACACCTATTAGAATGCCAGGTATTTCTGATATATGACAATGTGAGCACAATACAGAAGACCAAACATATATCTAACCTGCCCTGTGACCTATAATCTGTACAGTGCAATTGACAAACAAACAAAACTGTTAGGGGAACAAGTATGTGACATGGAAATTGTCCAAGAAACTAGATGCATATGCGTGCACAGCATAAAGTTCATACTGTGGTGCAGCACCATGTGACAAAATCACAGCAGTACATCATACTGGATACAGATACACACCTCCCATCAATTACGGACTCTTGGATTAACTGCAAATAACACTCAGCTCACATACCAAGGATATCCCAACATAAACCTACAGTTGCCTGCTACAGCAAAAGCCATGGTTCACATACAGCTTAACATGCTGCAAAGGGCTCACAAGTTAGAAAGGTATCAGCCTAGAGAAAGCTACAGAAACATACCCACAGCATTGCATATGCCATGGAACACAGTTCAGATAGTCATCAAAAGATGTTCCAGATATGATGCAACAGTGACATTGTGAAGAAGTGGACATCCCTACATCTATGTGGGGGATACAATACCAACAATGTCCAGGGAGGCTGCCAGGAGCCATACAGCAACACCAAAGGAGTGACAGACATCTCTGGCAAGTACTGTGTGTTTACTATATGTGACAACAATTTTATAGGTTCATAGGTTCATAGGTTAGTACTAGGCTAACTGCCCTTATGGGCCATTTTAAGCCTAGCCAATTACCGCATGTCAGAATCAAACCCTGCACCTTGTGTTTCTAAGGTAAGCACCTTAACCATTACGCCAACCTCCCTATTTGGTTTTCACATGTCTTGGCTAGATGGTGTGTTTGGAAGATGGCAGCAGTTCTTCACAACAAACAACATCCAGTCCTAGGTAACTTCTGGACAACAATACATCAGCTTTTCAAAAAGCATGTGCGTAAATGTGTTAAGATGTTATGAGACCAATGTTAAACTGTCTTTGTCCACAATTCGGTCATGTTATTTTGGCTATATAAAACCACTGCACAACAGCAGAACACACTACCCACACAGTGAAGCAGGCTGATGGCAGTGTCCTGCTTTTGGTTTGCTGTTCACAACTTTGATTTGGGGCTGTAGCCGATTTGGAGTGTATTATGACCAGTTTCAAACACCAGTCCCTTGTGGCTATAATCCTCCTGGTGTCTGACACATACCTGTGTATGGGGAGGTATTTCAACATTGCACACAGCAATGGCCCACACCTTACATCCACTGGGCAAAAGGATGGCTTCACAAGAACACAATCAACAGTCTGCAGAGGCCAAGCCTGAGTCCACACCTAAATACAATACACAATCTGTGTGGTGAACTGATGAGCGCTGTGCACAGGGGATGGCTTTGCAATATGACAGATGTGGAGGTGTTCTGCAAGGGAGAGTGTGCAAACATTGCCATGACAAGATGTGCCATGCTGATACACACATTCCCAAGAGTACTGAATGCTGCAATGAGATGAACAGGTGCTTTATCAAAGTATCAATTTACAGGTGTGCAACCCTATGCAACCCAGCTATTGTAGTCATATCATGTATGATATGTGAACCCTACCTGATGTGTATGTTCTTCAGTTGGAGTGCACAGGTTATATGTCATATGAAATGATGGAAATGTTATGGCAATCTCACTGGTGTCTCATGTGATCTGTTACAAAATCATTGCATGTTAAAAAGGGTTTGTACACTTACTATATCCACTGTAAGTTTGGGAAGTTGTTTCGGTAACTGCCCTTGTTTTCACATACATGTACTGCAGATTATGCCATCTCCATATCACAGTATGACATTAAGTAGGGTCACCAATCCACTGGACCAACCAGCAATGTATCAGATACACATAGGAGGTATGAGCAGCAGACAGGAAAGATGAACCACATATGTAGATATTCCTGAAAACTCTGTACAGTTGGTAGGTATGTTCTGTAGGTTTGGCCACAGTGCTATACAGATGAACAGCAGTAATGTTTACATGGGTGCAGTGCATTGTAGCTGAAGGCTCACCACCAAATAAAAACACTCACATATCCGAGCAGTGTAAATATGTAGTTATGGTAAGTTGAAAGGTATGCACTGCATGATGTTGAAGACTGGTACAGAGTGTGTCTGTTTCGGTCTGAGCATGTGTCATGACTGTTATCTGTTGCCTAATGTGAGGTCTGTGGAATGCCTCTAGGACACCTCATGTGTGTGTGAGTGTGTGTGAGACTGTGTGTGAGACAGTGTGTTTGAGACAGTGTGTGTGTGTGTGTGTGTGTGTGTGTGTGTGTGTGTGTGTGTGTGTGTGTGTGTGTGTGTGTGTGTGTGAGTGTGTGTGTGTGTGTGTGTGTGTGTGTGTGTGTGTGTGTGTGTGTGTGTGTGTGTGTGTGTCTGTGTGAGCGTGTGTGCGTGTGTGCGTGTGTACATGTATGTGTGAGTGTGTGTGTGAGTGTGAGTGTGTGTGAGAGTGTGAGTGTGTGTGACAATGTGAGTGTAAGATTGTGAGTGTGAGTGTGAGTGTAAGAGTGTGTGAGCCTGTGAATGTGGGAGTGTGTGAGTGTGTGAGTGTCAGTGTGAGTGTGTGTGAGTGTATGAGTGTGTGTGTGCGTGTGTGTGTGTGTGTGTGTGTGTGTGTGTGTGTGTGTGTGTGTGTGTGAGAGAGACAGTGTGAGAGTGAGTGTGAGTGTGAGAATGTGAGTGTGAGAGTGTGAGTGTGTGTGAGTGTGAGAGTGTGTGAATGTGAGAGTGTGAGAGTGCCACCAAACTTTATAGTGCTGATAGTAATGTACATATGTTCTCTTTTTCTCAGAGGTGGCCATGGTGGTTCAGTCCCTCCTGCTGGGTAAGTGATATTAGTTTGTTTGGTGACTCTGACCATGATGATACCCATAGTGAGGCACAGGTGGGGGAGTCAGAGGCTGCAGCTGTGTCATCGGTTGGCATCCCATCTATATCAACCCCATCCCCGCACACAGTCACAATGCCCACCCATTCCCCCTCACCACTGGCCATAATAGAAGGACAGCTGGGTGCTGGCACAGAACATGCAAGTGTGGCAACTATGGCAAGTGAGCACCCAGGCACTGGCCATAGTCAAGAGTACTGGCGAAGTCCCACACAGGCAAGCAGGCAGGGGTGCTCAGAGGAGAATGGCTGCCTGTCCAGCCCATGTTGGAAGTTCCACTGCTGCAGTAACCAGGTGCATGTTTCTATCTGTAATGGATGCACAGGAACGTAATGAACATAACACCAGGCAAGTGCTTAGGCTGGTTGAAGAACATCTCCCTGGTGCCCGTAGCGATTTTTGTGAAATCAATGCAGCCATACTTGAGGGCAATGAGATCGCAGATAGATGGTGGGGTCAGGTCATGGCACTTCTCCACCATGGAGTATCTGTGCTTGAATGCATGGCAGACGGGAGAAAGTTGTGAAAGTATCCCAGAACCACGATCATCTGGACATGCACATGGCCATGCACCATCACACTCCTGTATGGGCAGTAACACAAGTACTAGTGAGGGTGATGTCATGTCCACACCAACACACTGCAGGCCATGGGCACGTGGTCCGGGACAGTCCCAACAGGGTCGTGGATCCAGCAGACATACGTCACCTTCAGGTAACAGTACAATCTCCGGCCTTGTTAGTGGCAGTGCCCATTATACCCTTGGCAGATCCAATTCCCGTGTCCATGGCCGGAGGCAGTGAACTGTACACCCTGCCATGTATGGGCCACAGTTGTCCAGAAAACATCAGTGTAGGGCAGCCACATGGCATGTCTGTGTGCATACACACACATACACACATCACAATCACAATAAACTCACCTCCACACACATGCACCACACCTGCACAGGCCATGCCATTCCCATACCCCAAACACTCACCCATACTGTCAACTGAATGGCATAGCCTAGGGCTCTAGCAGAACCACACAACACCCTGTGCATATGATGAAACTTGTGCCAGATCCCTGACATCCAAAACATCAATGTAGTGACATGCAAATATGGGTCTGATGCACAGGGTGAACGTAATAAATTGTATGTATGTAATGCTGTGTAGGTTGCTGTCATCTGTTATTTGTAAGGGGTACACATCAGAGTGTGTGTACAGTTTAAGCCATGATGCATTATTGCTATTCTTAATGCTGAGTGAATGTGTTCTCACATGCTGTATCCTGTTTGTGTTCTCACATGCTGTATCCTGTTTGTATTCTAGGCCTCTGTGTGTCACCACGATGTGGCCCTGCAGCAAGTGCAGTAACACATCATCCATGACATAGGCAAGGTACAGTTGTATCTGCACATATTTCACAGGTCTGTACAACAGTGATTGTATATACCTCACAGATTATAGGGCTGAGGGTTGTATATAGGTTTATGGTGATTGACAACATATGTATCAGAGTGGAGAATGGTAAGTGTAGTGGTTTGGACACACCTCTGTTTGCTAATAACCACACCCTAGGGGATATTCATCAAACAAACACACTGAGATTACTACACCAACACACACACACACACACACACACACACACACACACACACACACACACACATTTGGCAGTACTGAGATCCATTGGTTCATAGCTTCATATTTGTGTAGTAGGTGAATGGCCATGAAGGCTCTACAAGGCTAGCCCAAGAAAATACCCTGGCATCAGGCCACATGAAAACAGTCCCCAGTGTGTCTAATAAGTATACTCACTGGAGTGATCTCAAGGGGTGGGTATTGTATTCTGCATCCACTCATCCAGATGTGTATTGTGGATGGCAAGTGATGTGCATTTCTTCACATGTATGTGATTTATATTCCATGCCATGGACAGTGTCTGGGTTGTGAACCTATCCCACAAGCATGTCCTTTGGAGTGTGGACATCTGCTTGAGGTATCTGGGGCATGTTGTGTGGACAGATTGGGATCTTCTGAAGTAGCATTCCTGACCCAGTTTGGTGAGACATGGCTGAGTAACTCAAGCAGTGGTTGTACCTACATAGACAGTATGATACAGGAATTCATTGGAGTTATAGGAGTCGTCCATACAGGGCATGTATGGAAGGCCTGGTATTATCCTTGTGGGGTACATTTGCAGTCTCTACAGTTGTTGCAGGTGTCCAGTGGTGTACATCTCAAAAGGGCCACTGAACACATTGATTGGGCTACTGAGGGGATGGAACAGGGTGCCATGTCCTTTTACTTGCTGGATAACACACAGTCAGAAGATGTAACACATCAAAGTACTTTCTGATGTCAGTGGCACTGTTGTGATCGACAGACAGGTAGTCCACTGCAATCACACCATGGGTACTATCTGTGAGGCAATTTGCAGTAGAACTACCAATATAGTAGTTGCTGTCTAGCCAAGTGTGTTTGTGTATGATCCATGGGTGGAGAGTGGTCTCTGAGTATTAGAAGGGTTCCCTATATTGTTCACTAATCCATACTGTCACATAGTCATTGCACATGGCAGTAGACATTTAAGGCGGTGGATTGTCTACACCAACCTCTATGGTGTTTGACAACTGTTGGCCTTGTAATGTGGACATTGGGACTCAATATAATAATTTAGTGAAACCCTCAATAGAATAATTTTGTGAAACCACAATCACACCAACACCCACACAGGATACTGATGGCACACACACTTGTCAGTACTGAGTTTCAAACCCCTACCTAGCTATGTATTGCCATTACAGTGTTATGCATTTATCACATGTGTCAAGGAGCTTATATGCTGGAGAGCTGTCCAGAAGTATCTTTGAAGGTGAGTGACATCAGCAGCAGTGCTAAAGGAGGCATAAGAGAAGTGTAGTAAGTGTGAATGACCACAAAATCAGGTGTCTACAAAGACACACACAGTCTCGCACACCAACACACACATTTTCACAGTTGCCAGGACTAGAACTCCTACCTAACTAGTTTGCTACACTATAGTGTTATACAGTTACCACAAGTGCCATGGAGCTTATATGATGGAGAGCTGTCCAAAGGTATCTTTGAAGGTGAGTGACAGCAGCAGCAGTGCTGAAAGAAGGATAAGGAAAGTTTAGTGTGTGAATGGCTTCAACCACATTCATCTAGAAACATACACACTCACAGACAACTTAACATTTGACAGGACTGAGATTACAACTGCTAATTGGATACTTATTTGGACTGTAGTGTCACACAGGTATCACAAGCACCACTGAGACTATAGGGTTGGGGGCTAACCAAAGGTATTTCTACAGTGAATGATATCAGCACATCATGTGATATAGCCAATGGCATGTGCACTGGGTGGGAAAGGCCTCATAATGAGATTCTCACTGTCACTGTCTTTCTCTTCCCCACGTCTCTGTGTATATATTTGACATATTATATTATGTTGGCCTTAGATATGTGTGAGTATTCCGAGCCAATGTGTGTGTGTGAAGTATCAATGGTGTACAGTTTGGTGTGTGTGCACAGACAGCTGCAAATAACCGATATCTGTAGTCCACTGTGTTGTGAGACATGGGCTTCATTTCTCTAAGTGTAGGAGAATGCCCAGTATGACTTTCTATACTGAGTGTGTGCATCCATTCCAGGGAGGGTTGGACTCCAGTTCAGGGTTTTGTGTGCTACAGCTACACCTAGCAAACTGTTTCTGCAGGATATCTGTGGATAGGATGCCAGTATGGAGACACAATGGCCATAATATACGGGGGATACTGTAACTATTGCTGTCTGTGCTTCTTGTGTGACATGTTTGGTTGTAGCATAGATTTTCTGACATATGTACTATTTTACACTGTGATGTATCATGTCATCAACTACTGACAGTTATCATTCTTTGCTCACAGTTATTTACCGTGGAAATACAGGATGAAGGAAGCTGAGACCAATATTCTGAGGAATATAGACTACACATTCTGCCACACACCTGCCATTGGTAGCTACAGACAATAGACTGATGGTTCTGTGTAAATGGTCCAGAACATTGTTAGTATACTGGCTGGGGATCCCCTCCTTGTGCTTTTCTCAAATGCACGGAATAGCCATACCCTGCTGGGGCCATATCTCTCAGCTGTACAGATACACCCAGGTAATCCAGAGGCAGGACTCACATATCTGGTCAAATTATCTTCACATTGTGGTTTACAAGCAGTTTTGTGGCTATTCATTCATGGGTTTGCAGTCAGGGAGTAGTATGGGCGGACATTAGGGTTTCAGACTTCACACACTCCATGACATCCAAGCATCTACACCCCCCTCTGTTATTCTCTCCTCTTCCTAACATTATGTAAGCAATATCTCAGAGGTATCCCTATAGTTGGGCCTTTATCCCAGAAGAATTTATGGCCTGGAACATAGCCCTTACAGTAGGACATGTGAAGCATGCTCCTGGCATTTATCAATATGGCCTTGCATTTGTTTTCTGTTTACTGTGTTAGATTGTTAGTTGGAACCCCCTGACATTCCGTACGTTGGCACTATGGGTGAGGCATGGGCCTTTGCCAGGGGACTGTAAGCCATTTGAGAGTGCTGTAGACCATCAGTTACTGCATTTTCTACGTGGGATTGTGGGGGGGATGCACACCTGCAGACTTTAAACATTTGCAGTGACTGTACTGGTATGTCGGTTACTCTGTTGGCTTCCATTTCATATTGTATTGTGACCTATCATGCAGAAATGAGCCATATCAGTACAGTACACATGTTAGATCTTACTGGTATAAATTTCAGTTTCAGACTTCGTACCCTTCAGAACTAGACTGCAACTGGCAAACCTGTTGTAGTATGTATGTGATCTACTGACACCCCCAGTTATTTGGGCCATGACATGTACTGCGGTGGGGTTGTCACCTTCTGTAATGCTACCTAGTATGTTGATACCAGTTTTTGTTGTGAATTTCCTGCTGTCCCAGATAGCTGTCTGCTGCTATCCCAATTCCCTTGCATTCTTGCATCCATATCATACATACAACTATGAGAACATACTACTCCATTCAGTAATTGATAGGAAGGGTGATTTACCTTGTTATGGGCTACTATTGAGGACGGTGCTGGAGGACTGACTGTTGGATGCACATAGTACACTCCTTATATATGGTAAAGCATAGGTAGTGTCATGTTTGGCATCCCTTTTACTGTATGTGAGAGTCGGAAAGAGGTATTAGTCCCTGGGTTCCTTCAGTGTCAGTGTGTGTGCTATGCGTTGTCTATTTGCCAAGGCCTGGGCATACTGGGCATGCCTCCTTCTGCCTACAGAGGCAGGCACAGGATGTTCTTCCTTTGAGTCGCTCTGTGCCTGTGCTGGCCTTGGCAATGGTGGGAGGCTTTGTGGCCCTGGCCCATGCTCTTCCTGCTGCAGCTGTTTCCGCAGGATCATATTGTGTAGCATGGCACATACTATGAACATTTGTGTACATGTAGCTGGAGAGTACTGCAAGGCTCCACCTTATATGTCAAGGCAGTAGAACCATCACTTGAGCATCCCAAACACATGCTCTACAATGATCCTGGTTTGTGCATGTGCCTCATTATGGTGTTCTTCAGGTTTGTGTGCATTTCTAATGGGTGTCATCAGCCACAGCTCCAGTGCATAGCCTGCATCCCCCACTAGATGGCCATATGGGAAGTCCTCACTGGCAAACACCTGATAGAGCTGTGAGCAATGTCAGATGTGGGAGTCATGATAGCTTACAGAGCTGCAATGGGCATCGCACATGACCTGGCAGTTGATGGAGGGGAAGCTCTTGTGGTTTATGTAAGACCCTATCCCGCTCACCAGGTGGTGCTTTGATGTGGATGTGCATGCAGTCTATAGCACCAACTACCTCAGGGTATTCTGCTATATGGTGGAAGAGATGCATACTTCTGGTCAATGCCTCACGGGTGGTGGGGAAATAAATGTGCTCATTGGCATGTGGTGTCATGGCATCCAGGAAATGGTGGAATACCTTGGATGCTGATGCCTGTGACACCCCCATTATATTCCCAGTTGGTCTTTGGAAGGTACCTGCAGCTATTATTCTTAAGCCTAGACATGCCTTGGTATCCACTGGGATGGGTTCCCCTCTATATGTTCTGTGTGTAAGGCGTGGCTGGCACAGCTCAATGATTTGCTGTAGAATGTCCTTGTCCACCCTATAGTGCTTCACTATCTCCAGCTCATGTAGGCACTGGTAGGTTACCTTGGGTCTGTACACTCTTCCCCTCCTCCTCATTGTATGTCAGTTGTCAGCATTCTCCTCCTCACCACCCTCAGTCTCCAGCACATATTGATGGAGTAAAGCAGCAGCAGCCTCTAACATTTTTAGTTTGCCAGTTAGAAATCCCCATCTATGTACACTGGTGGTGTAGAGTTTGTGGGAAAAAAACAGTCTGTAGGGTATTTGCATAGTTTATAGTAGTGTGCTGGGCTGCTGCATGTGTATTTGACTGATTCTGATACATTCCACCTGCCAGCTATGCTAGTTCTCCTGGATTGTCTTCCTACTGCTGTTTCCCCTACATCCAGTCTGCAAGGTGTTTGCATACTTTATAGTAGTGTGCTGGGCTGCTGCATGTGTATTTGGCTGATTCTGATACATTCCACCTGCCAGCTATGCTAGTCCTCCTGGATTGCCTTCCTACTGCTGTTTCCCCTACATCCAGTCTGCAAGGTGTTTGCATGGTTTATAGTAGTGTGCTGGGCTGCTGCATGTGTATTTGGCTGATTCTGATACATTCCACCTATCAGCTATGCTAGTTCTTCTGGATTGCCTTCCTACTGCTGTTTCCCCTACATCCAGTCTGCAAGGTGTTTGCATGGTTTATAGTAGTGTGCTGGGCTGCTGCATGTGTATTTGGCTGATTCTGATACATTCCACCTACCAGCTATGCTAGTTCTCCTGGATTGCCTTCCTACTGCTGTTTCCCCTACATCCAGTCTGCAAGGTGTTTGCATGGTTTATAGTAGTGTGCTGGGCTGCTGCATGTGTATTTGGCTGATTCTGATACATTCCACCTATCAGCTATGCTAGTTCTTCTGGATTGCCTTCCTACTGCTGTTTCCCCTACATCCAGTCTGCAAGGTGTTTGCATACTTTATAGTAGTGTACTGCGCTGCTGCATGTGTATTTGGCTGATTCTGATACATTCCACCTGCCAGCTATGCTAGTTCTCCTGGATTGCCTTCCTACTGCTGTTTCCCTTCCCAGTTTCTCCCTATTTAAGCCCCAAGGCACGCCGCGCATACCCAGTGCTGAAATGTAAACAGTGGCATTTCCTCTTTCTTTTTTTTTTGTTTATGTTGGAAACCCGGTGCATGGTGCGCACTGCTCAGGCACATCTGACACTCCCCCTTCCTTAGTTGTGCTTAGTTAAGGGCAAACACGGGCCACAGAGCTCCAATGAGATTACAGCAAGCATGACACCCCCTCTTATGAAGTCATCCAGCTCTTAGACTTGAACTTTTGTATTGCTGTACCTATATGGTTAGGTACAAACTGACTCTTTGAAGAAATCTGTGATTCAGTATAACTCCCCTCATTTGCATATGCCAGTGTGTAGGTCGTTATTTACTGCTCTAAAACAGACCCTTTCCCCTTGACAGCCAGTGCTCCCTGGTTTTGTTTACATTCTGCATGCCATTGACTATAATGGAAAAATGCAGAATTAACTTAAAATTGATTTTTCTCATTTTTTTTTTTTTTATTTTCGGCACAATCCAGTTTGCTCACCACTGCCCTAAGCTTTAACGGCAGAGAAAGGCCAAAAAAAAAGTTTCATTTTATAAGAAAATAAAACTGTTTTTAATGCCAATGGACTTATATTTGGCCATTGGCATGTGTATTAAACATAATACATGCTTTTCCATGAGTTGTTATGCCTCTGTTTTGTCAGATGCAGAAATGTATTTGGTTACTAGACAGATGCATTTTTGCTTTGACACTGTTCTAGTAAGGAGACCTGGCAGCTTGGTGGATCACAAAATCACCTCATTTGCATGGTTTTCACCAGCAAATGGGGTGATTTGCATATTTGCCATTTTTTTTTGCGCAGGAACAGTTTAGGATCGCTTGTGCACGTGAAAACATCCCTATCGTGAATTGCACAATGGCCATATTCCATGCAGGAGCGGCTAGACTGTTTCTGCACGGAAAATGAAGCTTCCTGAATCCCAGGGATTATCTTTTGCCTCCTTCATACCACATGTGTTTCTTTAGCTGAGGTTCCTTAATCTTTTCCATCTGCTACATTCTACTTTTTCAGAAGCTAGTTGAGTTATTCTCTTAGACTGTGAAATAAACCTTATTCTTCTCTTCATACATGCGAGTGTCATCTGGTAATGTAAGAATTTCTGTTTCTGTAATTTCTGTAAGGTTCATCTTCAACTTGTACATCTGATCAATTCCTTTCAAGTAACCAGGGTTTTGTTGCATGTCAGAATTACTAATTTTGCCATGCTTTCAAAAATATGTATATTTTTCTTCTTAAATTTTTCTTTGTTTTTAGTATTTTTTAATAACTTTTCATACAGATAATAAAATCATTATATATGGTTTATTGCTGAATGTTCATATATTATGGATCATTCTGTTGTTTCTTTTATGAAACAGAATTTGTAAATATTATAGAGAATATGTGCTACAAGGCTTTGAAAGTTTTTTGATTGCCTGCTGTGTCAAATTATAGGACGCAGCTATGTCATTGCAATTGCAACAGGAAACAGCTTAAAGACATAATTCAGACATTATAATAATGACAGTACAAATAATAAAATCAGACCACAGCAGGTGAAATTAAATTTTCTTTGTTGCTTACACTGGTCTTTGACAGAAGCTATGCAATTACTTCAATATGAATTTAATTTAAGGAACATTTTCATTAAAGCATTCTAGACACACATACTACAGGTTATTTTTGAGATGTACGACTGTCATTTTCAAGATGTAGGCAGCTGACATAGCACATACAACTCTGGAGTAAAATGACATGACATTTTGCTTAAATGATAAGTCAGGGAGTGTTATTACTACTATGGCAACAGGTTTCATCTTCACTTTCCCGTACTTTGATTTCATAAGTCAAAATCAACCTGGTTTATGGCAAAAATAGTACTAAAATAATCCATTGACATTTAATGCATACCACTCGGCCATACACTGGTTAAAGGGTAACTTTATTGTAAAGCTTGCCTTTGGCTCATTGACACACAGCTGCAGGTCATTCTCTAAGATTTACTAGACAGCTCATTTGTGGCTCTTTTAGCCAAAATATATTACAAAGTAACTATTTATCAGATGTAGAGTTACTCAGCACTGTGTGGATCAAAGATTTTTCACATGAAAAGCCCAGATCATTTTAGAATCTGATAGGTGAATTTTGGAGTACAGTATGCATTCGATAAGTTGTGCAGCTGTGAAGTTATTGCATGAAATATTACTATATATGTCACATATACAAAAAAAAGAGAACCATACTAAGGAAGAAGGGCACAGTAATGACAAATGCATGCACAAACATCTGCAATTAGCACTGTTAGACAGAATGATACATTTGCAAAATAATCAAGAAATCACATAGTCAGCATAAACACTATGTAAAAACAAACAGCACTTTATCTGTGTAAGTATACCTTAAATAAGAGGTATGAGAGAAGGATCTAAGCTACTACAAAGGTAAAACAGCCACCAGTAGAGCCACAACACATAAGAGCCAAGGGAGATCTTGGAATCCTAAGCACAGTGGGGGTAGAAATGCACTGGAAAGAATCAATGGGGACAAGAGTGAAATTGAATGGAAAGGCTTGCATTGTGATAGAGAAGGAACTAAGACTAATCCAAACATCCAAAGACAGAAAGAGAGTCACAGGATGGAATTTGACTTTCACCTGAGCATCTCTCTGTGCTGTTCCACAAACAATTTAAATGTTTATGAGATACACTGCAGTGAACAATGTCAGCAAAATATAATCCAACTGTTATAGTTTCAGTTAGTTGTCATGATGTATCAAGCAATATAAAGTGGAGCTGTAAATCCTTACAGAACCAGCACCACATGATTTTGCTTCATTTTATTATGAATTTTGAAAACAAACAGGCTTGGAATATCACCGCTTCCATTACAGTATGTGGCATTTGAAAGGATACTGTACTGGTATCTACAGCATTTGTCAGATATTTTTTTCAGTGAACATATAACCTAAAAGTAATAGCTGTTTGTACAACTATAGCAAGTACCTTGATGAGCTGTAGAGGTTTATAGGTTCAAATGTTTATAGGTTCATAGGTACTTTCTATGCTATTGATCTGTGAATCCTATGAAGCCTGGCCTAGCCTTATATTCTCATGGTAGTTTTTAGCCCTTATATTTTGTGTACAAATAACATAGAGGCAGGCAGTATAAAGTGTGATGATATAGGCAAGTGCCAACATAGCCAGCTGGAGTTTTGTAAATAATGATATGTCATTTGAATATCAAACTGATTTATACAAGATGCTTGTGCTGAAAATGTATTTGTGAGCTTTACTTGTGCTGAAATATATCTACAGTGCACCCTGCTGAAATGAAGATAAATGGATAAATGTGCATGTATTATTGTAGCTCGAATTAAATGTATGCGTTTTAATAGAGGATAATGACACAGCAGAGGTTAACGTTAAGAAAAATAAGGGAAATGTATATGAGCTGTTAAACCCTTAAAAGGCAGAGCTGAATAGGACTGGAGATGATAGGTCTGGGGAAGAGCCTTTGTCCATTAGCTCAGTGAAAAGAGGGAAGCCCCAGGCACTGCCATAAACATTTGGATGTGTATTGTGCCCATCTGCGTTAACTTCCTGTCTCAGCTTCAAAGGGGAATACTGTGAGAACCTAGAGTCAGGTGATCAGTTGAGGTCATTCTGCCAGCCTTCTTGGAAATTATATTTTAGATATTACAAAGAGAAATCTCAGAGAATTGAGTATTCTGTTTGGGAAGCATGACTAGAAAGAACATCACCCATAGCATCTTGACTTGCAGTAGTAAGTAACTTAACTATGAAGCAGTGATTCTTTTAGATTTAGTCAGGAATATAGTGAAGCTTAGTTTACATATTGTTTTTTTTTAATTTGTCTGAGTCTGTCCATCAATGTTCTTTTGAA
>NC_056731.1:1280976589-1281051589 GCF_019279795.1 Protopterus annectens | reverse complement strand
GGTAGTTTGTCGGCAGCAAGACAGCAGGGTTTTAGTTTACTTAGCAGTTTTGTATGTAAGTAGTTTGAATTTTATGTAAGTAGTGGTAGGGGAGGGGATTGTGAATGGTAGGATTTGTTTGCTGCCTAAGAGGGAAGAGATAGAGTTGATAATGTGAGAGTTGAACTGCGAGGCTAAGGGCTTGGAGATATTAGTAGTGGAGAGGGCAGGGGTGGAGGATTTTTCCAGGGTTAAGGAAGTAATTAATAGTATGCCAGAACTTTTGTCGGTTGTACAGGTACTTTTGTTGGCAGGTTGGTGATATTTTTCTTAACTTGTTTTCTTAATTGCTGATATAAGATGAAATGAGTTTTGTCTTTGGTGATATGATATAGTGACCAGGCTATATCCCTTTGTTTAATTAGAAGTTTAGTGTCATTAGATAGCCATGGTAATTGTTTGGATTTGGAGTGTATTTTTCTGGTGGGGGCAAGATTATTTAAAATGCCAAGGAATTTGTTGTTGAAGTATTCCACTGCAAGGTCAAGTTGTAGTTTTTTTAATGGTGATCAGTCACAATGTTGAAGTAGTAGATTAAATATATCAGGGGCGAAGTTTTTCTTGCTACGTGCGCATATGAAGGGTATAATCTTGGGTTTGAATTCTTTTTCTTACTAGAAATGTTGGGGCATGGTCACTTAGTGTGACTGGTAAGCAGCCAGTTTGGTACCCCAGGTTGGGTTTGTTGGTTAATATCCAGTCAAGTAATGACTGTTTTTTGGAATGCTTGTCAGTGTGAGTGAGACAGCTAATAGTTTGGGTGAAATTGTATAGATTAATAAAGTTAATAGGGCAGTTAGAGCAACAGGAGAGCCAGTAACAGTCAAAGGGGACACTATCCACTTCAGACTTTAGAGATTATCTAAAAGTATCACACAGAATAGTATCACACCCCCAGGTGCATGGAAGAATGTATTTAAAAAAAAAATCAATAAACTAGCACACTGATGTAATAAAACAAAAGTTGTATTCCCTTTTGCATTTGAAAAAAATACAAGCTTTGTCAATATCTAAATAAATTTAACAATCATTTCCTTAATAAATCGTGATAAATAAGAACAAATAGCACGCAAACCATCAAAAAAAAAAAAAATACACACAGGCAGTATGGCATGAAAAAAGCCATGCTACTGGAGTTTATTTATCGCATCAGTTCTGGTCTCAGATAAAAAAAATTAATGTTTTGTTTGTTTTAGATACTGATCTCAGTGAACGTCTATAATGTGTATAAAGAACAGAGAGGTCAAAGGTCATATTATGCTGAATGAGTCGGCTCTGGTTTGATCTGGCAGCTGAGCAGCATACCTCTCAACTGCCCAGATTTTTGCCTCATATTTCTGGTCTGTTCCTCATAAAATTTGTGGTTTTCTGGCAAATCACTGGGATGATCTGAGGATTGAAGTCACCAAATAATGACATACATTTGAGTTTCAGACTTCAAATCCTTTAGAAAATGTATGTTAACACAACCCCTGTTACTCTAGCAACTTTCTAAGTTTATAAGAGGAATATTTAAAATCTGGCACTATTTTTAGGCCTTTGTCCCCTCATTCTGTCAAGCTTTGTCCAGATTTCTTGGACTAAGAGGTTGAAAGTTATGCTGAGCAGTGCTGGGCTGGGTAAGTATTTAGATGGGGAAAGATCAGGAATTTATAAATGTTTACATGGCCAAGCTTAAAGAAGAGCAGAAGATTGTGAATCTGGGTACATGATTCACTGATTAGAGAATGTTGTGTTGTACCCAATGATCAAATAATTGGCAGACCATTAAAATAATTTACTGTGATACTTGTAAAAGCACTAGATGCCTGTAGGATGAGTAAATTTTCAACCTCACTTTGGAATGGATGTATGCAAGATAAAGACTGTGAGTAAAATTAATGATGAAATGATCCCCAAAATGAACAAATGGAATGAAAATAAAAATAAACTTTCAGTCAGTTGCATGTTTTGAAAGATGTCACCTATAAATATCCATGCATTATGAAATAGAGATGCTTTTACTAATTGTAGTTGCAGGCATGAAACAGCAAATCAAATCTATAATGTATATTATGGTCTGACTCATTTTGCCAAGATATCTAAAAATCAATAAATATCTGTTCAGCAAACTAAACATGTTGTTGAGTCAAAACAGTAGAATAAAATGGAAGTAGAGGATATTCAAAAGGATATGCAAAGCTGAAAATGTTTATAGGTATAGTTAAAATGCACAGCTTGAATGCAGTTCAGAGTTCAGCCATAAAATATACTGATATAAATAACTTTTTAATGTATAAACTTTTGTTTCACAATAGTAATATTATATTTAATCTAGTTACTAATACTGAATGCAGTTTTCAATGTTTTAAATATCTCATTTTAACTTAATACTGTGTATTAATCTTCTTGCACTCTTCTGACATATTCAGAGAACAAGCTAAAGCCACTGGGTCAGACTTTGCTTAATTGTGAGTATAACTGCAGAAAGTACAAGTTAATGTTCCAGGTAATGTCCTTGGAAAACTGAATATGCAGACAAATAGGTTGTGCTGCACTGCTTGGCATTATTAAAGGACCAGTGCATTGCAGTACAGAATTATTTGCATATTTATGCAGGCGGCAGCATGAATGGCTCTGACTGTGATTTGAATGTTTTTTAATATTGCTCAGAATGAGAATATGGAAAACATATAGAAAGATAGCTTAAGTAGTCACAGAAGTATACATTTCCTATAGGAAATTTCCAGATCACAGAAAATGTTAGAGATCTGTAATCACAGGAATACTATCATGGATGCTTTAATGTGAGTTATGAAGAGAGTAATCAGGATTCTTTTGGTATTTTACAGTATTATTCTAATTTATTTATTGTGTTAGGTGGTTTATCAGGAGAATAGCTTGCTAAGAATTCACTTGAACCAATAGTAGTTATTCATGCACCAAAAGGGGCTTATATCGCTGTAGCTGTTTGAAGCAGAGATGTACAGGAATTGAAATGTTTGGTAGAGCTTGATGTAATTATTAAGAAAGATGAGCTGACTAAATAGGTCAGTAGCATGGTGACAGTAATGAAGCAAAGACAAGTTTAGAATATATTATATATATATATATATATATATATATATATATATATATATATACATTTAAAAGACTTAAATGTAACAGTCAAAGGGGACACTATCCACTTCAGACTTTAGAAGAAGTTGTTGCTACAGCATTTAATGCTAAATTTTTTTCAATGCTAAATTTTAACCAATGGTTATAACAAACTAAACTGGACGAAAGTAGCTTCAAACATGGTACTTTTAACAACCCATTGGACAGATTTGGATTTCTAGCATTGTGATTTGGTGTATAACCAGCCAAAAAAGTATTTCAAAAAGCAATAACTGACAAGATTAGAAGTTTGGAAAGTGTAGCTGACATAATATGTGTTTTGTGTAGTGTACTATCCAACAGAAGCAATATACAATTCTTCTTATGATACTTTAAGACAAAAATTCTCAAAGCTACACAGATGCAGATATCAAATCTGTCTAGCTACTCCTAAATATATTCGTTATGTTTTGACATTGGGAGGCCCCAAATTAGAATCTCTTAAAGTTAATTATATAGTTAACATGCAAATGCCTCATGGAAAATTGCATCTAACGCAATTTCTTGTCATGGCACAGTAACTTTACAAGTTCATACCAACCATTTTAGATGTAGCAGTACTACTGAGGAAGGCACTGGAACATAATATCATTGATTTTGATCATGGAATCAGGGGATAAGCTTTACAATGTTATACAAACTCATACACCAACATTTTATAATGTGTCAAAACCTCTAATTCTCTGAATGAATTTTAGTCAACAATGACTTGGCACATTTTAACTGCTATGTGGAATAGTAGTGTTTGATCAAGGACGTTGTCAGTGCACAGTCAGGATATGAGCAGGTAGAGAAAGAAAAAGAGAAAGAAATGTTAGTAAACATCAAAGGAAGTCATGATTTCAATGGTTATGGTTATAGAAAGTAGAAGCTGATCATAAACTTTTACAAAACACTTTTATTAATTCTCCTTACAAAAATCCAGCAATACTGGCAATAATGTTGTTAACTTTATAGAAGTACTAATCACACATTCAGTATAAATCTGGGAAATTAATGCACATTGTTGATGTGCTTAGTAGAACTTCTTAACAAGATTGCTTTGAATATTTGTGAGAGAAGTATCTGAAAGCCCTATGGCTTGTTTCACAGCTACCTATGTCTGCAGAGAAGATTGAGGTGAGAATCTATAGTAGAGAGGACAGAGAAATGCAACTGCTATGAGTCATTGTCATAAAGTTTGGCCATTTCAGACTAAAATAATGTTTATTAGCTTCTGCATAAAGAGTATTACTCACAATATTCCCAAGTTGTGCAACTATGTGAACACCATTCAAAATGTTATTACTACCCTAAAATCTGCCTTTACTTGACATGAAATACTAGATGAAGTTTTGTCTGTCTGATATTAAAGTTTGTGGGTCAGAAGTTTCATGAGACTGCTATATATTGCAGTTTGAAAATACTATGCCTTATCCTTAAGAAGCACAAACATAGTGTATGTAAAGGGAGTAGAAAAAAATTGAAAACCCCATGAGAAAATGTGAACATTCTAAGAATTCTTATTGCAGTCCTATATTTGAATGCAAAAATGTATCTGCCTGGAGTATAGCACAACTACAGTTGACAGATGTCTGAGTACTAAACAATTGACTTCTTACTCTTCTCGGAAATTCCAAGAAATATAATTTATTTATTACAAGGGAAACAACTAAAACTAAACTATTACTTTGATAGCCCTGTAAATAATTTACCACATTAATGGAGTGGGAAGAGTAATGGAGTCTGACCAGCATATGGCTTACAGATTTTTCAGTTAATACTAAAAAAAGAGACATGGGACCTTGATCTTGTATGAGGTCCTAATATGCATATTCATAGAAGAAACTGGAAGATATTGCATCACACCCTAAGAATAACTTCTGACTTCTTCTACAAACTCCTCCTACCACTAGCTGGTAAGGTTTGGATTTCACCCTATCTGCACACCTTTTTCAATACATTTTGGAACCGTCAAGCAGCAGAGATCCAGGGCAGCACTACTTAAATGTCTAATGTGATAGTGACTGCTTAACAGTGCTACTCATGCTAGCAGTCACTCTAGGTCAGTATACAAGAGGATGTGTAGAAAACAGGAGAAGATGTACGGCCATGGATAATCAGGTAAGAAACAGAGAAAAAGGAAGAGGGTTATAATATAGTAACAATTTTCATATGATAGAATATCCCCCATATTTGAAGGTGACTCTTAAAACAGTTAAACTGCTGGTTGACAATGGAAAGTTGCAAGACTAAGTTATATATAGGACAGTAAGGGTGGTCAGTAGATACTGCTTGCACCTCTTCTCCCTGTTGAGTCTGTATAACCTACTGGGCACTAGGAAACAGAAAGACAGACTGAAGTGAGATTCTGACATTGCAATTTGTTAAAATAGTATTGACTTACAGCTAAAAATGACAGGTCACGCTAGCATTACTGTTTCAAAAAATGCTTAACAGAATCAATACCAAAGAGGGTGTTAGAGTTATTTTTTTTATACTTTGTGTCTTACAACAAAGTAAACAATTATACATTCTTTCAGTTGCTTATCTTTAAAAAAAGTACAGGGATTAAGATGGCTGGCCAGAAATACATTTCAGGGTTTGGCCAGAGGCAACACAACAAACAGATTAACACTGTCATTTTGTAAGGAGGAGTAGGGCACACAACTATTTATGTGTGCATGCCCCATTTCCTACTAATACTGTAAAGCAACAAGCTGTATTTCTCACTATCTGTGCTCTGCCAGTAGAAAAAAAATATATACAATCAAACTTAAATAAAAACAAGTGACAGGGCACTCCCCAGATTTGGATTATAGAGGAATAGATCCCTGACAGTGAGTCAGACAACTTGAGTTCAAGTAGTGGCTTAGTTGATGGAATATCCCGGCGGGGGTGGTGGTAAAGAGTGGCATTCACTGCTTAGCCATCCCAAAAGAGAGATGGTTCCCAGTCAGCTGATGTTCCAATGCGGGTAGAAGCATGCACAATAGCCAGAGAGTGGGAGACATGAGTTTAGTATTCCAAGCTAGTGAATGTAGGTAGTTGTCATGGAGCATGTATAAAGAAGTGCACATACGTCAGTGGGAAGACATTGGGCAGTGACAAAATGCTCACATCATCAACACAGGAAATGGAGTTAAGGGAAAAATAGAAATGCTCCAGTCTTGAGTAACTGTTTTTGGGACTTAGTCCTGGAAATAAGGCAGGATAAGTGGCAGCAGCAGTAGGTACTGAGACAGGAAAGCAGTGAGGTTACCATCATTCCTCAGCAGATATTTGGGCATTAGTCTGGATGACCCACTGAAGGGGTGGACCTACAAACTCCTGGATGGTGTGCAGATGGCCACAATACTAATGACCCACATGGCCTCATGGATGATAGCCCCTCTAGATGACTGTCATACTCATGCTAGAAATAATTGGTATGGGGAAACAAGTGGTAACCACTTGAAATGTATAAAACTTAAAGTAAACAGAGCACACCACTGAAAATACAAACTGGGAGGGACACTGTATGACAATCCAGGAAAAGTACCAGCCAAATCAAGATGAAACAATTTAACTGAGCACTTTCGTTTCAAATATGAAACTTCTTCAGAATAACAAATCAACACACAAACTTAGTTTAAATATATGACATCATTAATCATGAGACACATGAAGGAAAGAACCAAAACCTTGGTTTATAGTCTACTCCTGTAGTCCCCCCACTGCCTCTATTTAACTTTCTATACCTAATCTTCTTACAGGAACCTCTTTTCCTGAGTGTACCTCCCTCCTTTCTCCACTAAGTGGCACCATACTCCTGTTAAAAAGACCAGCAATTAACCTTTTCTTCCCTGCTCCACTTATTTACTCTGCCTAAAAGTATCTTTGCCCTTCTCCTATTGAAGCTGTGAAATTACCTCCACACACTCATGCACATTCTTTAAAGAGTGTAACCTACCAAACATAAAACCCAAAGTTAATAACTGAAAAGCACTGTTAGTAACCAGAATACCTGCTCCCTAGCTGTAGCTCTCCTTTTCCAGATCCAGGTCACTGATTGCTTTTTTTTTTTTTGGTCTTTCTCACCTTCTTGGCTCTTCCCGCTCTGTTCGCCCTGTGGGCTCACTCCTCTCCCCTACCCTGAACCAATTCCCACATGCCCCTAGTGGTCCTACATTTATTCCCCCTCCTGCTAATCCCTCCCACCCCCCCAACCAATCCTCTCAAACCTTTCCCCCACCCCTTCCTCCAACCCACCTGACTCTCATTACCACTCCACCTACCCACCTAATATCACTTTACACTCTTCTCTAGCTCTTCTAACTGACTCCAACTAACATGCCCTCCCCTCCTGCTACAATCCTTATCTCCTTATCATTACCCTTCCTTCTACTACCTCTTTGCCATGCAACCTCCTATACTGATTTTCACTTACACTCTTCCCCTTTTCCTCCTCACAACATCCTTACATCCTACTATCACAATATCTCAGCCTTTTTAGTTCCCTCCCAGCCTATCCTTCTCCTAAAAATAAAACTTTTCCCAAACTCTACTAATGACTACAAACATAAACCTAAGCTCTACCAGACTCCTCTATCCAAATCCAAACCTAATAAACATACTCCCCACCCCTCTTTCCTTAACTTAGCCGGCGACATCCACCCCAATCCTGGACCCAACTTCTCTCCAACAAACCTCCCCAGCACCAACAACAAATCCCCATATAAAAAACCCAAATTCCTCACCATCAATGCCAAAAGCTCACTAAATAAATTAACCCTCTTCCATGCCTGGCTCAATCATAACCTACCAGACATAATAGCCATCTCTGAAACCTGGCTAAAACCTCATATAAGTGACTCTGAATTCCTTCCCCCCGGATTTCACTCTCTCCAATCCGACCACCCAAGTAGAAGAGGTGGTGGTGTAGCTTTAATCTACTCCAACTACTTGTCCGTCACTCCATACCCTAACCCCATCCCTTCTTTCTCTAATGCTGAACTTGTAATTGGCCTAAAAATAAACATCCATTAAAGCATCTGTACCATCTCCCTCTACATTCCACCTGGTAACAACACCAATACCCTAGAAGATATACTCTCCTGGACCTCCTCCAATATTAAGCTAGAAACCTACATCCTGGGAGATGTAAATATCGACTGGGGAAAAACTCACAACCCTAATCCCACCACAACAATTAACCTATTCACCTTCACTCAACTTACCAATTCCATTACTAGACCTAACAAAACCAAGCCCCCAGGCTCCATACTTGACTAGATCCTAGTATCTCATCCTAACAAAATCATAAAATCTGGAGTCATTCCCGACTCTTTAGGGGACCACCTCCCTGCCTTCACCGTTCGAGCTGCTCCCACTTCCTCACACTCTCACCAATACATTCATACTTGTAACCTGTCTAACTTTAACCCTACTACTTTCTCTGATTCCCTTAATCTAACTAACTGGAACCCCCTAAAAATATTACCTTTAGACAAAGCCGTTGACTACTTCAATTCAACATTCTTAACGGTCCTTAACTCCCTAGCTCCAATAAGAACTAAAAGAGTTAAAACAAAAAACACTCCATGGCTCACCAAAGACACAAAAAACATTATGCTACAAAGGGATAAAGCCTGGAAAGTCTACCTCCGCTATAAACAACCAGAAACATTACTAAAATATAGACAGTTGAGAAACCTAGCCAAAAAACAAGTAATTAGAGACAAAAAGTCTTACTACGTCAAACTACAAGAAAATCATGCAAAAAAATCCCAAACAATTCTGGAACTCTATTAATTCCCTCCTCAGGCCAGGAACAAAAAACAACCCCTGTCCTGCCACCAGCAAACATGATTCAGAAATTGCCTCACTATTCAATGCCTTCTTCACCTCCTCTATTGCTGAGCTTACTAAGACCTTTACCAATAATAACCTTCCACCCCTCATTGCCCAATCTTCCCCTCCCTGCCCTCCCCACCCTAATTTTGAACTCAAACCTGTCTCCACCAATCTAATAAAGAAACTTCTTTATATACTAAAGCCTTGCTCCAATGCCCCTGACAGCATTCCATCCTCCTTCTTAAAAATAGCTTCAGAATCTATTGCTCTGCTTATCAGCATCTTGATCAATAGATCACTACTTGAATCATACGTACCCAAACTATGGTGTACTGCATATATTCTTCCACTCCACACGGGTGGCAAAAACTGTAATGTCTCCAATTTCCGCCCCATAGCCATCCTCTCCCCTATCTCCAAAATTCTTGAAAAATGCATCCACCTACAGCTCTTACCATGCCTTACCAAATACCAGCTACTCTCCCGTACCCAACACGGCTTCCGGCCATGACACAGTACTAACTCCGCCTTTCTCTCCTTCTTACATTCTGTTACTTCAGCCCATGACTCTGGTAATTTGGTACCTTCTGTCCTGCTGGACTTATCCAAAGCTTTTGATACCATCTCTCATACCCACCTTCTAAACCATCTCTCTAATCTTAACCTTTCCCAAAAAACTCTTTCATGGTTCTCTAGCTATCTTTCAAACAGGTCCCAAGCAGTGAAATGGGGCCAAGCCACCTCCACTTTCCTTCCTACTCCCACTGGAGTACCCCAAGGTTCCATACTTGGCCCTTTGCTATTCAATATCTTTATTAATGACTTCCATAAAGCCATTCCTAACACCAAAATTGTACAATACACTGACAATTCCACTTTGATTTGCTGCGCCACTAACCTAGCAGAGCTCCAATCTCTGACTCAAAATGCCTTCTCAACCACTGAAAACTGGATGCTCCAAAATCACCTCTCTCTTAATGCCAATAAAACTAACATCCTTCTATTCTCCCCCTCAAAATCATCCCCTCTTGATGAAAACTCTCTTCAAATTACCAGCTTTAACAACTCCTCTATCGAGATCATACCCTCTGCCAAACTTCTTGGTGTCACAATTGACAATCAACTAAATTTAACACTCATATCCAGCTAAACATAAAAAAAACTCACATAAAACTTGTCCTACTTTATAGAAACAACCACTTCCTCTCTCCTTCCTCCAGACGAACTCTTGCCTCTACCTATCCCCTTCCCTCTCTTATGTATGGCACTCCTCTGTTCACTAATTTATCTTCCACACTTACCTCCAAACTGGAAGTATACTACAGCAAAATCTCCAGATTTGCCACCAGTGCCAAATCCTCCTCTCATCATTGCATCTCCCTTCACTCTATAAACTGGCTTGAACTCCCCAACCTACTAGACTTTCACCAATTAACCACAGCCCACAAATTATTGTTCCAACCCTCTAACTGCCCTGCACTATCCAGTATGCTACAACCATATTCCCCCCTCAGACCCCTTAGATCTTCTTACCAAAACCTGATCACCATTCAAAAACCCAAGCACCCAGCTGGTCAGCTTCTCTTATCCTTTACCCTAGCAAAAAAATGGAATGCTCTGCCCTCCGATCTACGGACCTGTAACAACCATAATAACTTCAGATCTCAACTTTATTCCTACCTCTACCTAAACAGGAAATGCACTGCACTCTTCCACCCATACCTCTCAAACTCTCCTCCCCTTCACTCCTGGCTAACCTTCTTAACTTCCTAACCTCACTCTCAATTGCAAATTCATACTCATAACTAAATAGTAAAATCTAGCTATTATGCTATATTCTCATTTATCTCATGAACTAAATTGTAATTGTATTGATTGTTTATTTCTTGTTGAAGAAACCCACTGTCTGTAATTTAAACTATCTTTGAAAAATGTTTATGTTAATAAACTTTGTTCTGTGGAGCTTTTCTCCCCAGGCCTCCACTGAAAATGAGCCTCTAGCCCAGTGGACCTCCCCGGTAATCAAACTGGAATAAATAAATGAATAAATAAATAAAAGAAACAAAGTTAAAAACATGAATAAAAGCATAAATAAAGCCATAACATTAATATTACATACCTTAAAATAAAGGTACAGCTAATAAAACCTCACATTAGCCCTAAAGATTTTAGCTTAAGTACACTATTAATAGAAATGTTGTCATTCAAGCCAGGCTTCACCCCTGCATTTGTTTTCATCTGCCATAATAGTTCATGAACCTTCAGGAAAAGGTCTGCAGTGCCACCCCATGGACCTGGTTATGAAGTATCTATACCACAAAATAAAAAGTAATGCTCAGAAAATTCAGAAATGTGTAGTCTTTCTTACCAATACTGTAAATATGTTCCTTAATCATGTCCTTAAAAGCTTGTTTGTTTTTTCCAATATAGAAACAGGCACATTTCTGACAAATAGCTGAATAAATAATACCATTAAAATGACAAGTTCAATAAAACTTAGGGATGATACTAATGTTACCCACAGTAACCACCTCAGTGTTCAACAAAAACTTGCAAGTATTACAGCGACCATATCTAAAAGTCCCCCATTTACTTTGATTGTAATTTTGACTACCATTGTTACATCTAAGCAGCTTCTTATGACACACTCCCCTTCACACTGTAAACAATGAGAAATCCCCACCATTTTCACTATATTGTCTTACTGACTAAAAACTCCCCAGTTCCTTTGAATAACATTTTAATGCCTAAAAAATGTAGGCTGTAGGTGGTAATAAAATCTGTTCTCTAATTCTCAGAAGGGTATTGTTGCTGTCCCTCATGGTACATAGCAGAAGAAAATTTCAAGCAATCCAGCACCCAGAGGGCAAGGAGACAGTGAGGATAGCCCTGTGGGTGAGAACTAGATTCTCACTGTCTCCATGTTTGGCATTGATGAGGTTGCATTGTCCCCTCCCTCACTCTAATCATGGTGTCCCCAACCTTTTGTGTCCCTCACTGTCCCTGTGTCTTGTTGTGTTTGTCTTGTTTGTTTGCATTTGCTTCCTCATGTACCCAACTTACCTGACTCACAAATATCAACACTCCTTACCCAGCATTCCTGTCTTACTGAATTAAAAAAATGGGCACCTGTCCCACAATCAAAATCATCTCATACATAGCTCTCCATTTCACACATCTTCTTGACACACTTAATTTGATCCAGTTGGCTATGTAACATGATTATGTTGTTGTCACCCATCTTTGTGGAGGTAACAGTCCAAATTCAGCCAATATTCTGTACATATTTTCAGTTTACACTGTTAAAGTAATAGCTATGGTTCATTCCTACCTCCTTCCTGCACATCCCTGTATTTCTTTTCCTTTGTTCTTCCCCCTGCTTGCTCCCCATTTCACCACTTTCCTATCTACCTCATTTTAACAACTATAATCTGGTCAAAACATAGAATCACATACAACACATATAAGTATCAAAAAAAGTAATGGAGCCCTTCAGTTTTTGGCCTCTATGATTGTGTGGAGTTTGGCATTGCACGCCAATGCCAAGCAATGGCAAGCAGCTCTTCTGTGGTGTGGTTTATCTCTGCACAGTGCAGCTTAAACATACCATGCTAAAGTAAAGCATAGTAATACAGGGTAAATGAGGCATAAGAATAATTTCATTGCTTTATCAGTACTTATTTAAAATATTACATACACTTGGAATTGAACCCAGTATCATCTGGGCACAAAAAGAAATGTCTCAATGCATTTATACCTACTGCCACAGAGTCAGCTAAGCAGCAGGTGTGTTTCATACACAGAATACTAACTCTTAGTATTTTAGCAATGAGCTTCACATTTCCACACTGCTTAACTATGTACAAACAGGGGAAGCAGTAGAACTATCACACATGCGCAAACACTTTGCCGGCCATCACACAAAACCGCTGTACTCTGCTTTGCTATGTAAACTAAATATTAGAATGTATTCTGTTTACTGTCCATTTAGTCTTCATGGCATGAAATTACATTTGGAAACATAACAAAATGAAGGCCCTAAGAATATGTCAGATATTTGCAATGCAGCCATGTGATAACTCCCCCAACACTGAAAGCCTGGTCGTTCAGTACTTGTTCACAAATATATCAACTACACTCCATAAATTAATAAGAAATGTGTGATATACCATGCACATCCTTATAATGGCAATACACATTCAGATTTTCAAATACTTGTAGTAATGTGGACACCAGTTTGCATATAGTTTGTAATGCTGTCTCTTAAACTATACCTGCACATTGGAACACAACCACCAAATACTACTCACTCATCAATCTGATAACCTGCAGAGCATGAATTATCTTGACAGTTGCACAAGCCTGCACATCAATTTCATGCAGGACTCCCAACATGTTCTCTCCAGCATCCAGTGCTCATGGCATCCACTATAAGCTGTCCTGCAGCCTGTTAAGAATCAGACTTGTGCTGTGGCGCTTGCTTAAAGTACTGTGTTCTCTAGTCCGTGTACTTAGGTAAGGGTTCTGTTCTCACTGCAGTTAACTGGTGTGTGTGTGTGTGTGTGTGTGTGTGTGTGTGTGTGTGTGTGTGTGTGTGTGTGTGTGTGTGTGTGTGTGTGTGTGTGTGTGTGTGTGTGTGTGTGTGTGTACATGTAGCCAGAAGAGCATAACTGTGTTTCTGACAGTTCCATGCATTAACAGTATTTTGACACTTGCACAAGCTTACACATTGATTTCATACAGACCTGCCAACATTTTCTCTCCAACATGCAGTGCTGATGTCATCCACCATAAGTTGTGGTGCTTGCTTAAAGTACTGTGTTCTCTAGTCTGTGTACTTAGGTAGGGGTTCTGTTCTTACTGCAGTCAACTGTGGTGTGCGTGTGCGTGTTTGTGACCTTGCTTGACATTACAGAGTGCATTTTACACCAGTGCGTGGGACACTGCTATTAGCATTTTCTCCTCACCAGATTCTACTGACATCATCCACTGTAAAGTGTTGTCTGACACTCTTCAAGTCAGACATGAGCGGTGGCACTTGCCTTAAATACAAAGTTCTCTAGTTGGTGTACTTAGATTGGTAGGGGTTCTGTCTCATTGCAGTCAACTGGGGGGTAGGTTTATGTCCTTGCTTGACATTATAGAGTGCATTTTACACCACCATGTCAGACACTGCTATAAGCATTTTCTCCTCACCAGACTCTGCTGATGTCATCTGCTATAGCTGATTTGTGGATGTGCAGTATTCCCACAATGGCAGTGTTAGATACTGGCCTGGAGGCCAGGCACAAGTTATCTCATCCTATACAATACAGATATTCACATACATCATGGCATGATTTGTAGGCCCTGTATTTTCTTGGTGGGAAACCCCTGCAGTCTTTCCAGCTGTTGCAGGTCTCTGGTGAGGTACATGCAAAAGGGAGCATTATACTCTATTAGTGCTCTGATGATGTTCAAGATCAGTGCTGTTATATAATCCTCAGATCTGACTACAATGGCCTGATGTATTATGTGCACAACCCAGCCTTTCCATACCACTATGGACATTTGGTGGTAGAAGTTCAGATTGCTATATATGTGGATTCCCAGGTCTTGTGCCACTAGGTTTCAGCATGGGGGAGTGTTGTCAATGCAGTAATTAGCAGAGAATTCCACTTCATAAAAGACCAAAATAAACACACATGTTTGCATTTATTTGTAGACTGTGTGGCTTTGGCAACAATTATTTGTCTGTGTTAGCCCATCCTATTAGTATGTTATCATCACTGGTGGACTCAGTGATTGCTCCCAATATGCAAGAATCAGCAAACTTGGTAAGCCACAGGCCATATACTTTAGCCTGGACTGTCAAGAAATACATTACAAACAGTAAAGGACCAAGCACAGATCCCAGGAGTACACCAATGTTGACAGCTCTACTGGTAGAGGTTTATTATCAACTTTCACAGTATGTGCTCTGTTGGTGAGCCAGTTGGTTTACCATGTAGTGACATAAGGCTTAATCCCCAGCTGGGAGAGTTTCTCAATTATACCTGAGTAGGAGATTGTGTCAAAACCCTAAGCTAGATCAAGATAGGCAGTATGCACTATCTTACCTTCATCCAGGCCAATTACACAGAATCAATGGGCTGTGACAACATCACAGAGCACCTGTAGCATGACTCAGCGCATACACCTTCCTGACATGGTTGAATATACACTTCAAGATACCCTCCACATGAACTATGTTCCAGTAGATGGGCATGCATCAACATGCATCTATCTGATTTGAGGGGACAGCATCTGATGTATGCATGTATAGACACATCCTGACTCTCCTCATCTGTGAAGTGGACCAACATGTCAACATGGGCCTTTTCTAAATGGAAACTTGTAATATCTCAGCTGTGTGCAACAGACCTGTGAGTTGTTAATGCTACATCCATGTTTGTTATCATCTATTAGATTTTCTCAAAGAGGTCATTGAGGGCATGCATGATGACAACACTATCATCCTGTGGAACTTGACCAGGCCAAAGCATCTGACACAAATTCACACTGAGGTGTTCACTCAACACTGTCAGTGATTTCAACTACCCTGACATTAACTTGGAAAACTAATCGTGTACCAACACCTTTGCCCAACGGTTCTTGGAATTCATAAATTCCAATGCCCTGGATCAACTAATCCTTAGTCCCACCTGGGGCTCCAATATCCTAGACCTGGTCATTACCAACATGGGAAATCGATGCTCCACACCTATGGTCACCCCCTCGTTTGTCAGGTCTAACCATAAGCTAATCACCCTTGACATCCACATCCCACCCCCACCCCCCAGTAAGGAAACCTCCGCAAAAAACTTCTTCAAAGCCAACTTCATGCTACTCAAGTCAGAAGTGACAAACTTCATGACAACCATGCAGACAGGAACTGAAAGTTTGACTGCTGAATACTACACTAAGGTACTGTACGAGCACATCCACTTGTGCATGAATTGTGCCATCCCCAATAGAACCAAGATGGTCTCCTCCAAAATAAAGGAAGCCAATATGGTGGTCCCTTGCCATAAACAAACTTTAAAACAAAAGGAAGAAACTGTTGAAGAAAAAAGGGAAATCCCAGGATGCAAAAAACTCCCTTACCAGCCTTAGTAAGAAGCTGAGATCCCTCATAAAATCTTTCAAAGCTAGTTACAAAAATAAAATTGCCAAAGATTGCAAAGACAACCAAAAGGCATTCTATAGCTATGTCAAGAATCAAAATGACAATGCTCAGATCTGCTCTGAGCTAAAACAGAATGGCATTAAATATACTGATCCCAAGGATATTGCCAATATCCTAGCAGATTGATTCAGTGCGAACTTCACCAACCTCTTACCCCCTAAAGGGCCCATCTCAGTACTGAAAGATTGCCAAATTCCGGTAATAATGGCTACACAGGTAAAAAACGCACTCTCCAAAGCTAAGAATACAGCATCCATGGGACCAGAAAACATCCTTGGCTGTGTACTACATGAACTACAAAATGAACTGGCACCTCACCTAAGTGTCATGTTTAATCAAAGCCTCACCTCAGGCTTCATGCCCACTGATGGCGCACAGCTACAGTTATCCCACTCCACAAGGGGGGATCCACCTTATTTCCCAGGAACTACTACCCCATCAGTCTGATTAGCCTGATCTGCAAGGCCATGGAATGCATTATCATGATTATAAACAAAGACATTGACAACCTTCAAACACTGGATCCCATACATTTTGGGTTCATGAAGGGCCAATCTTGTCTCCTGAACCTGATTGACTTCTTTGAATCAGTCTCCAGAGCTGAACACAAGGGTAAGGTGGTCCACACAACCTATCTGGACCTTGCCAAGGCCTTCGACAACATCCCTCACTCTGGAATCATAGATAAACTTACTAAACTGGGCATTAATCTCTATGTCACTCAATGGGTTGCCAACTGGCTTACTGACAGAACCCACACTGTAAAAGTAGCCAACTCCAAATCCAGCTCCAGACAAGTGGAGTACTCTGGGTTCAGTCCTAGGACCACCCTTGTTTGGCATCTACTTCTCTGAAGTACAGGCCAACACTAAGGGACTCTGGCTAACAAAGTTTGCATTTGACTGCAAACTGGGAGCCATTATTGAATTCCCAAATTATGTGGATATTCTACAAAAGGGCCTTACAGAAACAGATGCTTAGTGCCAGTGCCATGTGCTCAAGCTCAATGCCAAGAAATGTATAGTTATCCCCTTTGGGAAAAAACATGTACCCATGAATTACCACATAGGTGGCAGTACACTAAACACCGAAAGTGTAATAAGAGACTTAGGGACACAGGTGGACAGTGGTCTCACCTTTGATAACCACATCACCACAACAGTCAGGAAATCCTTCTATGTGGCACACCTCATAACTAAGGGCTTTTCACCAGAAAAAAGGAGGTCATTGTCCCACTGTACTCATCCCTCATTAAACCCATTATATAATACAATGCCCCATTTGGTATGTACCTCTCAAGACATCTGCAACAACTGGAAAGGCCACAGAAATACCTCACTAAAAGAATCATAGGCCTAAAGCAGATGCCCTATGCTGACCATCTAAAAAAACTCCACCTATACTCTGTCGCATATCGTCTACTCAGAGGCGATCTCTGCTTAACATACAAGGCCATGTCAAACCCAGAGCTGTTGAACATGCTACACTAAAAAAAATCTCAGTCCCTCAGAGCCACACGCTCCAGGGATCTAAACCTTGTCATCACAAAACATGCTGGAGGGATATGTTCCTGACTGAGAGACTCCCCAGACTCTGGAAAGACTGCCCATACATGTCAAACAGAGCGCCTCTTTGTCCCTCTTCAAAAGGGACCTTGATGATTGGATGGGAGATAGGAAATTCACCATGGGGATCACATCAGTCACCCTGCTAGTCAGGGGTCCAGGGAAGTAAATACTGTGGAAAGAAATAGTAAGGGAATTGTTATGGCTAGGCTTATATTGGCCCTAGGGCCGATAGCCTAGTACTAACCTATGAACCTATGAACATATGTGGCCATAAACACTCATATCACCAAGTGGGTAGACCAGTGGATCACATACAAGACATCTAAATATGTTGAAATGTGTGAAGTGACATATATGTCAGGTCCAATGATCAGGTCTGTACATAAGGAATGTCTGCCAGGCCATTTCCTGCCCATTATTTAAGTAATAAAAATCACAAATGACATACATATCCTGTGTCCAAACAGCTGTCTGAGGGACTACAGATTGCGGGCAATCATTGACTTCAACTATGGTATTACTGTAATGCAGAAAGTACCAACACACACCACAGATTGCTGCCACAACCATGACAACACACTGGATGAAACAAAAACATGGGGGGATTTATTGCATTATGAAAACAAATGCATAACCCATGGATAATGTAGACATCACGCCCTATAAGCAGACCAACTGGCATGTGACCTGTGACCTGTGTCCTTGGGTAGGTGGTATGTGGAAAGTCCACCAGCATGTGGCCATAGTGCTGATTACTCCCTTGTATGTAGCTGAACTACTGAGAATGTGAAGGACTTCCACATCAAAGGCCATAATAGCTCCATAGTTCACAGCTTTCATCACACCAGTAACTGAGTACAATCCACCCTTCTTCATGTACCTCCCTCCACATGTACCAGTTACCAGTAAAGTGTAACTGAAGTGTACCACCTTTGCCACAGTAAGCTGTCACATATCTTACTGGACATACTTAAATGTTCTTTTTGTTACATAAATATTACTGTCTAATGCTGCGGAACACCCAACAAGGTATTTCCCCAGATGCGTGTATGATACCTGTTCTGCTGATGTGCAAAGTACATACATAGCTGTTTGATAACATTGAAGGCATGGGTTGCATTCATGACAATCTGGATTGTGCCATATATATCTGCCATGCACACCAGTCAACTAGCCTATAGTGATCCGGATGTCATATACAGGTATAGCAGTGTCCCTCCTAACACCTCCAGCAGATGTTACAATGTCACAATGGTGTGCTTGGTTACCCTCATAGATTGCTGACATGTCATAATAGTTGTACAAGTGTATTTGTGCAGAACCATCTATGATCACTCAGAATCACACATGTTGTATCATAGACATGGGATTACTAGTGGTATTATTCTGATATTGTCCATGATTGTGTATGATTCTTTTACTGTTGCCCATGAGCCTGTAACTGTGTCCCACTTGTTGGAGACCTCTGCTGATATTACAGTCATATTCAGGCAAATCAGTTTGCACAGCTTCACAATATGCACCCAACCCCAAATGCATATAATATTCCTGATAGATGTCCTCTGCGGGTTCCGGCGTGTAGCTCGCAAGACATTTCCCTGCGAGCTACATCGCCAAAACCAAATGGCTGCAGCAGCACTTTGCCATAGTGCAATATGGCTGAAAAGCATAGCCGCTGCAGCTGTAATCTATGAACGGACAGAGACAGCCGTATTGGATGTGTAACACATTCCTTATTCTCATTCAAGGAATGCATTTAATTACTTATTTATTTATTTTGTTGTCAGACTGACAACAAAATAAATAAATTAAATAAATGCATTCCTTGAATGAGAATAAGGAATGTGTTACACATCCAGTACGGCTGTCTCTGCCCGTTCATAGATTACAGTTGCAGTGGCTATGCTTTTCAGCCATATTGCACTATGGCAATGTGCTGCTGCAGCCATTTGGTTTTGGCGATGTAGCTCGCAGGGAAATGTCTTGCGAGCTACACGCCGGAAACCTGTCCTCTGCATTGTTCATGTCAGGCTGCTTATCTCACAAAGAAATCTTCTCCATTGCTATGTCAACTTGTGTGACAGTCACATAATATAGATTTTCAGTGTGCAGTCTGTACTGCACCATATTGATATGTGATTAGAGTACCTGCTGCAACTGTTTTCCATTGACATGCCCTCATCTGCTGTACATTAGGATGTTTCACCTGTCCACTTTCCCTGTGTTTATTCCTACAATTCATCTGTGTGTCCCTATTCAATACACACACTTCCCTTGACTGTTTATTTTACATGGCAGTCCATATACCATTACAGATAATTTACACAACTTTTGTACAGAATGCTTGAAATGGGATTTCACAGTACTGTCCTGTATTTGGACCATATACGCTGCTATACGTTAAACCATAGCAATTATTGTGGCATTCCGTGCAATATCGCTAACCTAGTTTGCTCTGAGGTACGCAGGATTGCTATCCATGTTGTTTTAAACGGCTTCCTGGCTGGCAACATTGTTGCTAGCCATGAAACCACGCTTGTTTACATTTAACACAGTGCATGGCATGAATATGTAATTAGTATTGCTGTTTACCATGTAAACATGTAAATTCGCTGTAGGCTTCACGAGAAGAATACACAGAGTTTACTGAATCCCAGGGAATGACTTTTTTTCTTTTGTTGTGGAACTTGTTACTTTATTGTAGTCAGATACATAATGTGCTAGCCAGGGAAGGTTACTGAAAGATTCTGTTAAAGAAATCAATTGCCTGATAATTTGGTGTGTATGAAAGAGGGCTGTAACTCACCCAGTTTTTAGAAGATGTTTTTTTGCAGGAGGGATCAAAGGCAAGGAAAACTGAAGCTGGGTAAAGTGTTATAAAAAGAGAACATCATGATACGATCTTGAAGAAGACATCTGAACATGGGCTTTGTTCCTGCCAAGGGAATACAGAAAGAGGAGATTATTGGAAAGCTAGTATTGTCTTGGTATGAAAGACTATGTTCTTTCAGTATGGTGCTATAACAGAAAAGATACCTTTGCTTTACTTCTGTTTCATCTGGTTATTTGAGAAGAGAATTTGAGAAGACTCAACACCATTGTTTAGTTTGTACCTTATTAAAATTATGTCTATTTTATGAACTGATGGACTGTTCTGCATTTCTATACATGTAATGTGTGTGCATATGCACTCATACATGCAGACACAAATACACACACACACACACACACACACACACACACACACACACACACACACACACACACACACGTATCTAGTTTAGAAGATTGACTTTTCACAATGTCACACTTCATATGCTCAAGACCATATGATCAATGTTTTGAAAAGGAGAAAAAGAGCCAAATGCAGTGTTTTGAAAAAGGGCAAGCCCCCACCCCCTATTAATTATATATACCAACTCCGAGGTCGCACTACAGTGGGAAAAAGGCAAATTCCCCATTCCCACTGTACTGCAATCTCAGTACATTCTACATTAAAAATGTTGATCATATACTCAAAACCATATGTACTTCGCCATTTTGAAAAGTTGATCTTCTAAAGTAGACCCATATATATATATATATATATATATATATATATATATATATATATATATATATATATATATATATATGTGTGTGTGTGTGTGTGTGTGTGTGTGTGTGTGTGTTTATATATATATATATATAGATGAGTCCCATTCATTTTATTGAAAGTTCAGAATATCAAACCGATTTTGCTACTAGCAATTAATACCAAAATTTCAAAAAATGCCAGTAGCTGGTTGTCCAAGATCACAGAAGAGCAGGGAATGGGATATTGCACTTTCTCAGATGTGGTGCAATCTCAGAGTGGGTATATATAATTAACAGGGTGCAAAGTGTTTTTTTAAGTTTTAATATTACAGATTTTGTGGGATCAGTGAATTGAATACTGAACTTTTGCATGTTCCTTATTTTAACATAGATCCATATATCTATCTATGTATAGCTATCTATATATATATATATATATATATATATATATATATATATATATATATATATATATATATATATATATATATATATATATATATATATATATACACATAGGTTCATAGGTTGCTACTAGGCTATCTGCCCGAAAGCATTTATAAGCCTAGCCAAAATGTGTTGGCTTTTGCCACCCCCTTAGATTAGTTCCCTGTGCCTCTGTCCAGCAGAGCCACTGAAGTGATCCCCGAGGTAAACTTTCTGTTTCCCATCCACTCATCAAGGTTTCTTTTGAAGAGTGTTAGCGAGGAGCTCTGCCTAGTGTAGATTGGGATCTTGTTCCAAAGCATGGGAAGTCTCTGGGACAGGAATCTATCCCTCCAGCACGTCCTATTTATTGTTGTGGTGTGGCTTGAGGGGATATGGTTTTCTTTAGGTGGAGCATGTCCATCAATTCTGGGTTGGACATGGCCTTGTATGTCAGGCAGAGATCACCTCTGAGTAGGCAGTATGCAACCGAGTACAACTGGAGTTTCTCAGTCGAGCTGCATTGGACATCTGTTTGAGGCCAGTGATCCTCTTGGTGAGGTACTTCTGTGGTCTTTCCAGCTGTTGCAGGTGTCTTGTAAGGTACATCCCAAATGGGGCATTGTACTCTATGATGGGTCTGATGAGTGATGAGTAGAGGGGCACAATGACCTCTTTTGATCTGGATGCAAACCCTTTTGTGATTAGGTGGGCCACGTAGAAGGATTTTCTAACCACTTTGGCAATGTGATTATCAAAGGTGAGATTACTATCTACTTGGGTCCCCAGATCCCTTATTACATCTTCCATACTTAGGGGACTAGCACCTATGTGGTAGTTTGTGAGTACTTTGTTTTTTCCAAAGGGGATGACTATGCACTTTTTGGCATTTAGCTTGAGGCCATGATTTTGACACCAGGTATCAGTCTCAGTGAGACCCTTTTGGAGGATGTCTGTGTCAGTCAATTATAGCCCCTAGTTTGCAGTTGTCTGTGAACTTGGTCAGCCATAGTCCTCTTGTGCTTGTCTGTACCTCTGAGAAGTATATGCCGAACAGGAGGGGTCCTAGGACTGAGCCATGCCACTTGTAACCTGTTTAGAGTCGGACCTAGCTCCTGCAACTCTCACCATGTGGGTTCTGTCTGTGAGTCAGTTGGCAACCCATCTTGTGACATAGGGGCTTATGTTCAGGCTGGTGAGCATGTCTATAATACCAGAATGGGGAATGGTGTCGAAGGTCTTAGCGAGGTCTAGGTAGGCTGTGTGTACCACCTTTCCTTCGTCTATAGTCTTGGTAACTGTCTCAAAGAATTCCACCAGGTTTAGGAGGCATGATCTGCCCTTAACAAAGCCAAACTGGGTAGGGTCCAGTGTTTGGAGGTTCCCAATGTCTCTGATAATGAGTTCCATGATGATGCGCTCCATAGCCTTGCAGACCAAGCTAGTTAGGCTTATAGGGCAATAGTTCCCAGGGTCTGTTGTGGCTCCACCTTTGTAGAGCAGAATAACCATTGCTGTGCACCATTCTATGGGTATGTAGCCTGTGGAGAAGCTGAGATTGAACAGTGTGTTTAGGTGAGGGGTTAGTTTGTCTTTGAGCTCGTGTAGGACGCACCCTGGGACACCATCTGGTCCCATTGATGCTGTGTTTTTGGCTTTGGAGAGGGCTGTTTTAACCTGAGCATCTGTGATTTCAGGGACTCTACATTCTTCTGGTATGGTTATGGGCCCTTTTGGAGTGAGAGGGGGGTGAAGTTTGCGCTGAACCTGTCTGCCAGGATGTTGGCAATATCAGTCTGTTCAGTGTATTTTGTGCCATTCTGCACTAACTCCAAGCAGATCTGAGCATTGCCACTTAGATTCTTGACATAGCTAAAGAATGCCTTGTGGTTATCTTTGGAGTCCTTGGCAATTTTTCTTTCAAAGCTCGCCTTGGGTGATTTTATGAGGGATCGTAGTTTCTTGCTGATACTGATCAGGGATGTCTTCCCTTCTTGGGATTTTACTCTTTTCTGTACTAGTTTCCTTCTTCTATTGTATAGCTTGTTTATGGCAGGAGTCCACCAGACTGGTTTCCTTTTCTTGGAGGAGTGAGTCTTGGTTTTGCTTGGGATGGCACGATCCATGCATTCTTGTAGCTACCCGTAGAATGCATTAGTAAAGGAATTTGCAGCTTGGACAGTGTTATCATTCAACATGGGGGCTTTGAAACTTTCCACCTCGGTCTTAAGTAACGTGAAGTTTGCTTTTGAAAAGTTTTTCACGGTGATTTTCTTGCCCGGGGGTGGGGGCGGAATATGGATATCCAAAGTGATTTGTTTATGGTAAGATCTAACCAGCAAGGGGTTGACCTATGGTGTGGAACACTGGTCGCCCATGTTGATGATGACCAGGTCCAATATGTTGTTACCTCTGGTGGGAGTGTTGACCAGTTGAACCAGGGCATTTGAGCTTATAAATTCTAGAAAAAGTTGGGTAAGGGAGTTAGTACTTGAGTAGTTCTCGCAGTTAATGTTTGGATAATTGAAATCATCCAATATTAGGGTGTTTGGTAGGACCTTTATGTTTCCCAGTGTTTCCAGAAATGTGGAATGTGGGTCCTGGGACATGGTGGGTGATCTGTAGCAAGCTACAATTTGAATTGCAGTTTTGCACATTGTTAGTTGCACGTGGATGATCTCTGAAGCATCGAGCTGTGCCACTAACCTGGAGGTGTGGGTATCCTTGATGAATATGGATACGTCCCCGCCTTTTGTATTTTGGTTTGGGTTCTGTGGCCAAATGTATGGTATTAGTTGTAGCCTGGTAGTGCTGGGGTGCTCGCTGGAGCCTTAAACCAGGTTTCTGTTACTGCACATATATCAATTTTCTTCATACTGAGGAGTGCCTCAAGTGCTTGCATTTTGAGGTTTAGACTTCTGGCAATGAGTAGCATTACCCTCAGTTTTTTGTTACTTGTGCTATTTAAGACACTATGGGGGTGGCAAGAGCCTTGGCCAGTATTCAAAAGCCTAAGGGTAACAGGTGCAAGCCGTCTCTAGCAAAGCAGCATGGCTTGTCGAGCATGTCATCCCAGGTGGGCAGACACTGGATCCCCTTTGAATGACACCAGAAACTTAGCTAATTGTTGAAATCGAGAAATTTTTCTTTATACTGTGGTATGAATATGGTGGTGAGGGCAGGATGCTACTCAGGGTCAGGGTCATACCGGCCTGGGCTACGTGATCAGAGAGCTCTGCCATGTCTCTCTTCATGTAGTCCAGGGAGGTACGGCTCAGACTATATACGGCTATACATATACACACACACATATATATATATATATATATACATATATATATATATATATATATATATATATATATATATATATATATATATATATATATATGTGTGTGTGTGTGTGTGTGTGTATGTATATGTATATTTATGTATCTAACTAGATAGACAGATAGATAGATATCTACATATATTGATCTATTGAAGTTAGTCTAAACTTGATGTCACTAAAAACAGCAACTGCAAAAAGTTAAACAAAAAATATTGACACCTGGTGCACATGCTCTAAGCACAACCTCAAGCCATGCAAAAAAAATCTACCATTTTGTGCAGAAGGCATGCCCCTCCGCATCTCCAGTATAGGAGACTGTGGCCCTCACACCTTCTGCTATGTGTATATACTAATTCTAAGATCTCACAGTCTCCGATGAAAGTATGAATTCCTCAACCCTAAGGGCTATCACTCTCACACACCTGTCGACCATCTGTTTGTTGATCAAAAGAGACATCAGCATTTGGGAGTTTCACTTACTATAAGCACTCTCTCATTTTATTTTATTTTATTTTATATATATATATATATATATATATATATATATATATAAATGTATATATATATATATATATATATATATATATATATATATATATATATATATATATATATATATATATATATATATATATATATAATATATATATATATATATAGACAGACACACGCAAGCACACAAACACATGCACAAAACAATATATACGTAAGCATGTATATGTATAGCCAGAGCTACACATAGAAAACATAATCCTCACCAGAAAACTGTATGGGTCAAACTTGTCAAAAAATAAATACACCATAATCATGTGTGGCAACAATATTTTTTGCAGGGTGCAGGATCAGCTCAAACTCAGCTCCCCACAAAGCATATTATAACTTCAACACTGCATATCTGGTGGGAGAAGAGAAACACAGTGCAAGGATGTTAAAAATGTCTTACACAGATATGGGTTCAAAGTAGCGTCAATATTTACAAAAACATTTTGGATTTGTTAATACAGTGAGTTTGGATCAGGGGAAAATGATTCCTGCAGTCACCATTCACTTTATTGTAAAGGTCCTTATGTTTACACAGTCTCATGCGGACACACATAGAAACACAGACATACACACAGAGGTACTATGCATCCCCCCACACACACACAACATGTATTATCTGTTTTGCGTCATCAATATAATTAATATAATGCTACATTGAGACACTATATATAAACAGTCACTGTGTAAAACTAACTGGAGTGATGTGTTTAATGGAAAAAATGCAGATAGAATGTGGAAATTTTGAAAGAGAACTTGTTTGAGTGCAAAAAAATAAAAAAAAATAAAAAATAACTTCAGGATCTAGGCATACAATGTTAGGGGGATATATTTCCATAAGAACAAGATACCTGATTAAGGTGAGGGACAAAAATATAAGAAATAGAAGAGTGGTTGAATTATAACTTTGAAAATTGAAATAAACAAGCTGGACAAACAAATTAAGCATAATATAAGACAAGATCAAGAAACATTTGAAGAAAATTTATATAAAGATACTGGGCATAATAGGAAACCTTTTTATAGATACATAAGATGTGGAAGGAGTAAAGATAAACAAATTGGTAAACTGTGTGCAGATTCTAAAATTTATTCTCAGACACAACAGATCATAGATATATTTACAAAATCTTATGCAAAACAGTTTGGCTCCACAAAGGGGGTGATAAGCTGTCCTAGTAACATCCAGGTAGCCTCAGACACTGGAATCAAATTAGATTATATTGAAAAAGAACTGCACAAACTGGATGCAATCAAAACATGGAGAGAACACGGAATTAGTAATAATGCCCTGAGAACACTTCAGCAAGCACTTACAGTACCAATATATGGGAATTGACGCTGACAGAGTTTATAGCCATTTAGAAGGAAACTCAATTATGGCAGTGGAACAAAAGGGCAATAAAAGAAAGTCATATGGAACAAAGGATCATTTGTTGTTAAATAAAGTCATAGTGGAGAACTGTAAAAAGGGGAAGAATCTAAGTATGGCATGGATTGACTACAAAAAAAGCATTTGATAGTATCCTACATTCATGGATAAAAGAGTGCTTAAAAATATATAAGATAGGTTCATAGGTTAGTACTAGGCTAACTACCCTTGCGAGCCATTTTAAGCCTAGCCAATTATCTGCTGTGAGATTCTAACCCTGTACTTTGTGTTTCTATGGCAAACACCTTAACCATTAGGCCACCCTTCCAACCATGCACCCTACACTGATTGACTACATTACAGTGACCATGAAACAGTGGCAGACCACTTTGCAATTAAGCAATGATAAAGGACAAATTATTATCCCAGGGATACAAATTCAAAGAGGGATATTCCAGGGTGACTGTCACCATTGATATTCTGCCTTGCCCTTAACCCATTAAGTTGTTAACAGCTTAGGCCATGGCTATAATTTGGCTCTTAGAAAACAACAAAGTGTAAAGACTTCTCATATTCTCTTTGTCAATTATTTAAAACTGTATAGCTCATCAGATAAGGAACTGAAAGCACAACTGCGGGTTGTTAAAACTTTTTCAGATGATATAAGAATGTTATTTGGTCTTGATAAATGTGCAAAAGTAACATTTAAAGCAGGAAAAGTGCAGCATCAAGAAAACATCAGTTTGGGACAAGAATGTAATATAAAAGAACTTGAGCAAGAGGGAGTGCATAAATATTTGGGAACTGATGAAGGATCAGCAATAAAACATGAACAAATGTGAATAAAGCTTAGTAAGGAATACTTTAGAAGACTTGAAGTAATCCTGAAAACAGCGTTGACATCTAGGAACAAAATCCGGGTCTATATCACGTTGTCAAAGTTTTACAGCTTCGAACGCTATATGGTCAAACCCATATATTCGAAGCTGTAAAACTTCAAAAACTTAAAAAATAAATAAATAAATAATAAATAAATTACCTGGCAGTTGTAAGGAGGGGGGCAAGCCCCCCTGCACCCCACATTCCCCGGTCTATAAATATACCAACTCTGAGACCACACTACAATGCAATACAGTGGGGAAAGGGAAGATTTACCTTTACTACACTGTAGCGCAATCTCGGAGTTGGTATATTTAAAGAGCGGGGGGTGTGGTGGGTGCAGCCCCCCATGTCAACTGTCAGGTATGTTTTTTATTATTTTTATAATTTTTTTTTTAAGTTTTCGAAATTTTACAACTTTGAACATATGAGTTCGAACATATAGTGTTCGAAGTTGTAAAACTTCGACAACATGATATAGACCCACAAAATCCAAGCTATAAACCAATTTGCTCTTCCTGTCCTAACTTACAGTTTTGGAGTGATTGACTGGCCCCAAAACGTGTTGGATAGATTAGATAGGAAAACAAGAAGGATGTTTCATGCTCGCCAAATGATTTATATAAATCAGTGTATACCAAGATTATATATTCCCAGTTCCAAAGAAGGGATGGGCCTCCTTGAAATTGATTACACGCATTCATTGGACTTCGTACATATCTGTTGACTTCACAAGATCCAAATGTAGTGAAAGTTTTGAAACATGAGGAGAATAAATCTAAGATGACTTCTCTGCTTAATCTAGCACAAGCATATTGGCATCAAGCAGGAATGGAAATCAAACCAGAAGAAGATAGAAATCAGGCAGCAACTGAATGTGCCATAAAACAAAAGCACGGCCATAAGGTGAAGGACCAGATGAGAAGGCAAGAAATGTGGAAAATGCATAAATATAGTTGCAAGTATAGAAAACGTCTGGAAGAACCTCATGTTGATCAGGAATGAATGCATGAATGGTTAAGGAGAGGTGAATTCAAACCAAGAGATGAAAGGTTAATATTGGTGGCCCAAGATAGTGGGCCACAAACCCGCTGGTTTGTATACTGAAAGGCATAATAATGTGGCAAGACTGTTGCACTGGGGATTGTGCAAACATTATGGTAGTGAAGTGGCTGAAAAACACTGGAAACATGACACAGAAAGCATCATAAAAAATGATGAAGTTTACATCACATGGGATCAACTATTACCAACAGTTCAAAAGATAGATACTAGAAAACTGGATATAGTGATCCATGAAAAGAAGACAAAAGCAGCATTGATTATTGAAATTGCCACACCCAGTGACTACAGTGTGTTCCATACAGAGAGACACAAAGTCATAAAATATCAGGATTTGCAGGCAGAAATAAGAGCAGTGTGGAAGAAAGATACCCAGACAGTTCCAATAGTAGTAGGAGCAACAGGTCTTATATAAAATAACTTATAATCATATTTAGCTATGTTACCAATCCATGTAACCCCACATGAATTTCAGAAGGAGTCATTACTGGGCACATTATGGATGTTGTGAAGAGCACTTTTGGCTGCCATCAAAGATTGAAACAATACTAATTTCATGAACTTTAATCATACTTTGACTTAGGAATGGGGTCCATTCCCATCATGGTATTGTAAACCCAAAAGATTTGGAGAAATTAAAAAGTGAAATACCAGTATAGTACCATTAGGGGTCCAAATAGACAGATGATAAGTCAGCAAGCAAAGGAGAGTAGTATTCCTGAAGTTGAATAAATCCTCAAGTCTTGGTTAGAACCTTCACAAGGTGGACCCTGTTCTTCACAAAATCTCACCAAAACAACACTGATATATAGGCTGTATTTATATAGCATATATCATGGACTGAGGTATGTCAAAAATTAAAAAAAAACACCTGGGTGCACATGACCCAGGATAAAAAAGTGCCCAATCCTGGTAGGCACACTGGTGACAGGACTGGAAAAAATAGAGTAGAATCCTCAAAATATGGAAACATTCCTGCAATGGGGCCAGACTCAGGGGGTGGATGCCCCCCCCCCCATTGTAGAATAAAGTAGCAGTCCACAAAAATCACAAAAACTGATAGGGCAAAGAAGAGCCATAAAGACAATAAAGTGGACTATTGAGGATAAGAAAGAAATTATGTATTGTTACTATTATGCAAAAAGCCCAAATACTTTTACAAGAAAAACTGTCAGAAGTTTTGAATAAAAATCTGTGTTCATTAATACAACAGATTTGCGAAAAATAGTATATAAACCAAGAAACTTTGATCTGTTTGGAAAAAAAGCATCTGAGGAAGTGTGAAAATGTAAACAACAAAACCTAGAGATTTATGAAAAGTATAAAAAAGAAATATGGACATGGGAAAGAAAGAGAGATTTGATATGGTGCAATATTTATGCAAAGGCAAAAGCCAAATTCATCAATATAAAGAGGGCAGCCTAAAAGATATACAAAGATAAATACAGGCAAAGGCATCCAGATATGGAAAATTTCACAATAAAAATAATATCACAAAGAAGGAATGTAGAAAAAAAGATTAGTAAAGTAGAAGTTAAAATAATAGAATTTGAAGTTACAAAGTGCCTGCGAAGTAAAGGATTTGGTGTAGATGGTCTAATGCAGGTTACATCACAGCATGATGGAATGAGTCCCCAAAGTAAGGAGAAACAGGAAGATCAGGAGACATGTGAAGAATAAGTATGGACATGGGAAAGAAAAAGAGATTTAATATGGTGTAATATTTATGCAAAGGAGAGATCAAAACTAATCAATGCAAAAAGAGCAGCACCAAAGACATTTGAAGAGAAATACAGGCAAAGGAATCTAGACATGGAAAGCTTTACAATACAAAAAATAAGAAGATAAAGAGGAAAAGTAGAAAAGGAGATTAGCAATGGAGAAGTTAAAGAAAAAGAAATTGGGGTTATGGAGTACCTCAGAAGTGAAGAATTCAGTGTAGAAAATATAATTCAAAAATCACCACAACAGGATAGAGCAATGGACATCCAAATTAAGGGGAAACCAGTTGAACAGGAAGCAATTTATCAGGTGCCATATGAAGTTATTTTGGGGCCTTCCAAAACAAACCAGTATAAATGTTTGCTTGAAGCTGGACAGCAAGGGAAGGACCAGGAAACTATGGAAACTCTGGCACAGTTGATGTTAGGGAGTGATAGGCCTGTGAGTTCCCATATGACAGAGCAATGGATAGCACAGGATGAAACTGAAGAGAATGTGCAACAGGAGGATGCTATATAACTTTCTATAGAATGCCCACAGGAAATGGAAAACAAAAAATATGTCCTCAGTTTAGAAGAAAATGAGCTAAGAGAAGAGTTGCTTGATTTAATAGAGATATATAGCTAGATAGATAGATAGACATATTAAGATCAATGAAAGAAATAGAATGCAGAAGGTTACTAAAACCCAAAAAGTCAGAGGTTTGATAAAACAAATGAACACAGCAATTAGGACTGACCATAGAGATCCATGTGATATAACAGAAGTAAACAAGATATATTGCTGTGCAGCTAAATTAATAACTGATAACGCACTACCAGAAGAACACAGGATAGTGATGGAATGGAAGGGTAGAAATTGAATACCATCACAGAAGTATCAATTAGAGAAAACTATAAAGCAATTAAGACAAGAAGTGTCACTGTTAGAAGAGTATAGAAGATGGAACAGATCAATAAAAATACTCAGAAAGATAGACGTGATAAAAGCAATGCACAGTATTAGAACAGATCAGAATCTATCATGCACTATTGCAAATAAACTAAAAATCTTAGGACAGGCAGAAAAATGTACAAGATATACAGATAAATATAAAGGAAAAGTACAAAATAAGCAATTTATTGATGACCCAAAAGAGTTTTATAGACAATTGGGAAACAAGGTAAAAGGAATTGAGAGACCAACAAAAAAGAAGAAATAGATACATTTTGGAGAAATATTTATGAAGCTCCTGTGGAACATAACACAGATGCTAAATGGATAAAAGTAAAAGAAAGAATAAGAAGTTTAAAGGTACAGGATATGAAACGGGATGAGGCAACAGCCAGGGAGATTGAAACAAAGTTAAGAAAAGTCTCTAATTGGAAAACCCCAGGACCAGATGCAGTATCTAACTTCTGGTTAAAAGTATTAACATCTCTGCAAAAAGATTTAGCCATGAGTAAGAACTATTTATATGCACACCCCAAACAGACACCAACCTGGCTAACAATAGGAAAAACAATGCTCCTACTTAAAAGTGAACCTGCAAGCTACCCTAAAAATTATAGACCTATAACTTGCCATCCAGTGACGTATAAACTATAAAATAGAATTGATGCCGACAGAGTTTATAGTCATTTAGAAGAAAACTCAATTATGGCAATAGAACAAAAGGGCAATAAAAGAAAGTCACATGGAACAAAGGATCATTTGTTGTTAAATTAAGTCATAGTGGAGAACTGTAAAAGAGGAAAGAATTTAAATATGGCATGGATTGACTATAAAAAAGCATTTGATAGTATCCCAAATTCATGGATAAAAGAGTGCTTAAAAATGTATAGGATATTCCCTACACTGACTGACTATATTACAGTGACCATGAAACAGTGGCAGACCACTCTGCAATTAAGCCATGATAAAGGACAAATTATTATTCCAGGGATAACAAATCAAAGCGGGATATTCCAGGGTGATTCTCTGTCACTGCTGCTATTCTGCCTTGCCTTAACCCATTAAGCTGTATACTTAACAGCTTAGCCCATGGCTATAATTTGGTTCTTAGAAAACAACATAGTCTAAAAGCTTCTCACCTTCTCTTTATCGATGATTTAAAACTGTATAGATTATCAGATGAGGAACTAAAAGCACAACTGCAAGTTGTCAAAACTTTTTCAGGTGATATAAAAATGTCATTTGTTCTTGATAAATGTGCAAAAGCAACCTTTAAAGCAGGAAAACTGCAGCACCAAGAAAACATCAGTTTAGGACAAGAATGTGATATAAAAGAACTTGAGCAAGAGGGAGTGTATAAATATTTGGGAACTGATGAAGGATCAACAATAAAACATGAACAAATGGAAATAAAATTTAGTAAGGAATACTTTAGAAGACTTGAAGTAATCCTGAAAATAGTGTTGACATCTAGAAACAAAAATCCAAGCTATAAACCAATTTGCTCATCCTGTCCTAACTTACAGTTTTGGAGTGATTGACTAGTCCCAAAACATTTTGGATATGTTAGATAGGAAAACAAGAAGGGTGCTTCATGTTCACCAAATGATTTATAAAAATCAGTGCATACCAAGAATATATATTCCCCATTCCAAAGGAGGTATGGGCCTCCTTGAAATTGATTACATGTAGAGATCTGCATTTGTGGGACTGCACACATATCTGCTGACCTCACAAGACCCAAACGTAGTGAAAGTTTTGAAACATGTGATGAATAAATCTAAGATGACTTCCTTGCTTAGTCTAGCAGAAGCATATCGGCATCAAGCAGGAATAGAAATCAAACCATAAGTAGATAAAAGTCAGGGAGCAACTGAATGTGGCAAAAAACAAACAAAAGAATATAAGGTGAAGGACCAGATGAGAAGGCAAGAAATGTGGAAAATGCATAAACTAGTTGCAAGTACAGAAAACTTCTGGAAGAACCTCATGCTTATCAGGATCAAATGCAGAAATGGTTAAGGAGAGTTGAATTCAAACCAAGAGATGAAAGGTTAATATTGGAGGCCCAAGACAGTGGGCTATGTACATATCGGTTTACAAAGTCCATTGAACATGTGGGAGAAACAGACAAATGTAGGTTTTGTAAAACAGAATTGGAAACAGTTGCACACTTGTTGCTGATTGTAACATAGTAATGGCAGAAAGACTGTATACTGAAAGGCATAATAATGTGGCAAAACTGTTGCACTGGAAATTATGCAAACATTATGGTATTGAAGTGGCTGAAAAGCACTGGAAAAATGAGCCACAAAGCTTCATAGAAAATGATGATGTCTACATCACATGGGATCACCCATTACCAATAGTTGAAAGACAGATGCTAGAAAACCAGATATAGTGGTCCATGAAAAGAAGACAAAAGTAGCACTGATCATTGAAATCACCACACCCAGTGACTATAGTGTCTTGCGCACAGAGAGACACAAAGTCATAAAATATCAGGATTTGCAGGTAGAAATGAGAGCAATGTGGAAAAAAGATACCCAGACAGTTCCAATAGTAGTAGGAGCAATGGGTTATATAAACAAGAATCTACAATTGTATGTAGATATGTTACTAACAGATGTAATTCCGTACAAACTGCAGAAGGAGTCATTACTGGGCACATTGTGGGTGCTCTGAAGAGCATTATGGCTGACATCAAAGATTGACACAATACTAATTTCATGAACTTTAATCATACTTTGACTTAGGAACAGGGTCCCTTCCCATGATATCATTAGAAATCCAAAGACTTGAAGAAATTAAACAAGGGAGATACCATTATATCTATTATTTACTAGGTCATATAAATAAGGGGAGATTCCTCAAGATTGGAGACATGCACTTATTAAACCTGTCTTTAAGGGAAAGGGGAGTAGGACAAATACAGATTCATATAGACCCTTAATTCTACTTTTATGTTGTGTAAAAATAATAGAGAAGGTTATATTGAATATATTATTGTCAGAATTGGATAGGTCAGGACTTGAAACCATAAATCAGCATACATATTTTGAAAATAGATCTATTACCACCTGTAACAATAGCTATGAATGAAAAATTGTGCTGTGATGTAGATTATACAGATTTAACTTCAGCATTTGACAGGGTTATACACAAACACTGATTAATAAATTAGATCAAGTAGGTATTGATGTACTCTTGATAAGATGGATAGCTGCATGGCTTACAAATAGGACATCATTACTATTTGGGAACTACTGTTTTGGCATAATGGCAAGCGAGAAGGGCATTAATGCCTATGCTTGAAATATTTGTATGTATGTATTTATATATTTTATCCATATCTGTGATGTGGGTGTTAGCACTGTTATGTGAATTGCTATACTGTCTGTAGTAGTGGCATCACTGTTAGTTTGTTAGCATACATTTGATTATACTAGTGTAGCTATTAATTTCTTTCCTGTGTTTGTTGCTTATTATCACAGGTGATCCTGACAGCAGAAGTGTAGGACTCTTACCACCTGATATCAGAGTATTGGCAGCCTCTGATGATGATTGTGGTGAAACAGAGGCACAGTTGGGAGGTGCAGAGGTTGAATCTGACACTGAGATTGACATTAAGCCATCCCCTGTTATTCCATCGGACACAGTCAATAGGCCTATGCCAACCCATTCCAGTGAGCCCTCAGATATTGGAGAGGTGGAGGGTAAGACACTCGATCAAAGAAGTGTGGTTACTGTGGCTATTATATCTGTTGATCTGGCTGTAGCCAAAGTGTGGGCAAGGCGCCATGCAACAGGGTTGTTAAGGGTGCTTGGTAGAGGCCTGCTGTCCATCCTCTACCTGATCCAGGTGTGTCTTCCTGTGCCACTCGAAGTTTGTTTAGGCCCATCATGGAGGTGGACACATTTCCATAGGTCTTCCACAAAAATAGTTAGGATTATAGATGTGGCACAGGCTGACAGGCATGACTGTCTCCACCGTGTTGCTGATTCAATGGTTCAGATGAATGACACATTTGGAATGGACAGTGTCTGTAATGGAATATCTGCTGGGAGAGGGACAGTATACTCATGTTAGCCAATGTGGCTCGGACCTTTCACAGTCCCATAGTGGCAGTACTTCCACTGTTCCATTAGCGGTTGAGGTGTGCACATCCAGATGTGGCAGGCCATGAGGTCATGGTCTTGGGCATCCTTGTGAGAGGAGTTCATTCAGCAGATACCAGTCATGCTCAGGTAGCAGCAGTACATCTGAGTATGAGAGTAGATGTGCCTGTGCAACTCCTGGCAGAGCCAGATGTTGTGGTCGGGTATGACAACAATGAACTGCCACCTCTACCATGCACAGCTCACACCTGTCTCATATAACAAGACATAGAGCTAACACAGAGCTTGGCTGTGTTCATGCAGACACTCATGTACCAGTTTCAACTGGAGGACCCATACAGACACAGACACAGACACAACATTTACATGCTTCAGCCATGAAGCATAAAACTCATTTTTGTCTCACTGGCCATTTGTTACTTTATCCAAATGTCTGCCTGTGTCTCTTTCTTACTCACACACACTCACCAACCTTTTGTGTTTACCTAGGCTTCTTACCCCCCCCCCCCCCTTTAACACCATCTGCAAGTCATGATAACTGCACCATATCCTTGTTTTCTATATTTTGGATTCAGGGATACATAACATTTGTGTGTGATGCTCAGGGTGCATAGCTGACTTAGTGTTTAGTATATCTGCGTTTGTGATATTGTTTTGCTAATTGTACCTTTGACATATTTTGGTCGTAGAAAGTTAGACAGTTTATAGAATCAAACATTTTTTGAATCAGTATTGTTAATGATCTTGTGAGGGTTGTGAAGTCTGAAACTGAAGTACTTTCTAACTTCTGTCTTTAATGATTTTCCACTATAATGCTAAACTGAGGACATTTGCTGACCATCAGTACTTTTGAGTGGTATGACTGTGTGAATCTTTCAGACCTGAGACCTACTACTTGACATATTTCAGAAGTAGTCACATGAGTCTCTGCTGTCACATGTTAAAGTAATTTCTGTACAAATCACCACCTTTTACTTGCTTACATTACCAAGTAACAACATGCAAGGTTATGCCATTCATTTGTATTATTACACAATACACTCCAGGTTCAACATTAACCTTATAAATCTAGCAGTTGCAACAGTTTTAGTTCAGGGATGACTCTGTCTCATGCTAGCAGAACACATCTATTACATGGGTAGGTAAAGGTTGTGAGTGTTGCTTGGCATCAATGTTACTATATGTGTGTGCATAGGATGAAGGTTTCAGCCCCTTAGGTGATGAGTGAGTACTATGCATTGCCTGTTAGGTAATGCAAGGGCATATTGAGCACCCCTGAGTCTGCCTACACCCACAGCAGCTGCTGGCTCCCCCTCTGACTCTTCATCTGTGTGGCTGTGGTGACCTTACCATTGTTGTTGGGATGTATGCCCCTTTCACTTGTTGATCCTGCTGAAGCTGCTTTCTCAGGCTGATGTTGTATATCACTGCATAGATGGTGAATATTTAGTACATGTACATGTGTATGGATTGTACTGCAGGGCTCCCCAAGATGTATTGAAGCACTGGAACCACAACTTCAGCAGCCCAAACACACACTCTATGATATTTCTGGTTTGAGCGTGTCTCATTATGGTGTTCTTCAGTGGGTGTGTGTGCATTTCTGATGGGTGTCATCTGCCACAGTTTAAGTACTAATTTTCATCCCTCAGTAAATGACCCTGTCAGATATCACCCCTAGTGAACATCTGATACAGCTGGGAGGTGTGCCAGATATGTGAGTAGTGGTAACTGCCTGGGATGCCAGCACACACATTCAAGATGATTCTCTTAGTATTACACATGACTTAGAAGTTAATAGAGTGGAATCCCTTCCCAGTTATGTATAGCCTTCCCTGTCCCCTGGGTGGTGCCTTAATTTCTATATGTTTACAATCTATGACACACAGTAGTTTAGGGTAGTGTGCTACAGGGTAGAACTCCTGCATATTTGTGGCCCTATCTTCAGGAGTATGGGGAAAATATATATGTTCACTGGCATGTCAGACCATAGCAGTCAGGAATTGGTGGAGGATCCCAGAAGCTGATGCCTGTGACACCCCCAGCATGTCCCCTGTTGGTCTCTGAAAGGTTCCTGTAGCTAAAATTCTAAGTGGTACACATACTTTTGTCTCCATTGGTAAGGGTTCCCCTCGGTTTGCCATGGCTCTGAGTTGAGGATGACAGAGGCTGCAGATTTCCTGTAGTGTGTCTCTATCCAGCCTGTAGCGCTCTACAATTTTCATGTCATACAGATTGTTATAAGTTAAACGAGGCCTGAAAACTTTTCTCCTTCTTGGCTGTGGTCCATTAGCAGCAGCAGCAGCGCAGACTTTAGCCTGTTGCACATACACATGAATGAAAGCAACAGCACCCCTAACATTGTTTCTGTGTAGACTCCATTCTGTGGCTGTATTCCAATAGTTTTTGGAATTCACAGGGAAAACCAGCACTGATTCTACACGGTTGCTTTATAGCTTTATAGCTTGTTGAATAGCTCTACCACCTTGGATTGGTTGATTAGAATATAATTCATCTAGAGATTATCTCATACTAATAATTAAACTCCAAAGAATACTTGACCATTTAAAAAGATCCATAACTACAGATGGTGACATCCACCCCAACCCTGGCCCCTCCATTGACCTAGGCTTAAACTCTGGAAGCACTCCTAGAAGCCCATTAGGCTCACTCCATATGCTTCACCTCAATGTACGAAGCATCAACAACAAAGTTCACAACTTACATGCTCTGCTAGAAATTCACTCCCCTGACATCATGTGTCTTTCTGAAACATGGCTCAAACCTATCACCAAGGATGAGGAAATCATCCCACCTGGGTATAACATCCTCAGGGCAGATAGAGTTACAAGAAAGGGTGGAGGAATAGCAGTTTTATTCAAGAACTCCTTGAACATTACCAGACATCCCCTTCAACCTCCAATTCTCCACAACCAAGAATTGATTGCCCTAAAACTAAGCCTAAATAACCAAAAAAGTATTAATCTCATAGTCACCTATTTACCCCCAGGGAACAACACTGAAATCCTTGAACAAACCCTCAACTGGCTTTCCACCTTCTACCCACAAGAAACAATAATTCTAGGAGACGTTAACATTGACTGGTCTCTATACTCCTCTCTTCCCAATCCTCTCCCTATTAACTTACATGGTTTTTCCCAACTTATTCTTTCTCCCACTAGAATTGGATATCCCCAACAAAAAGATAGTACCATTGACTGGATCCTTACAAACAAAGACCCTACCAACTATACCGTGGGGACCCTCCCCAACGACCTTAGCGACCACCTCATTACCTTTATAACAAAACACAAATGTCCAAACACTCACCCCCCCCTAACCAGACTTGTTAGGAACAGCAAGAATTTCATCCCGGATCAATTTCTTGCAGACCTTAAAGCATGCAACTGGTCCATCCTAAAAACCCTTCCCTTAGAAGAGAGTGTATCCCATTTTAATGACACTTTCCTCAAAATACTTGACTCCCATGCTCCAAAACGACTCATTAGAATCAGGGATCGTATCGCACCTTGGCTATCTAATGACACAAAAAATAAAATTAAACTCAGAAACCTGGCATGGAACAAATGGAGGACCACTAAAACCCCCCTAGACCGTAGCAAATTCCTTCAGCTTAGAAACTCAACTAAAGCAGCCGTTACAAGCGATAAAAAGCAATATTTCTATCACCTCCAAGATAAGCATCAAAACAACCCTAAAAAATTTTGGGCTGGCTTCAACCAACTCCTCCATCCAGGTAAATCTTCCACCCCCACACCTGCAACACTCATGGATAAAGATCCAAGTGAGATAGCAAACTCTTTTAATTCTTTTTTTACTGAGACTATCCAGTCCCTCGCCAGTCAGCTTACCTCTTCCCCCTCGGCCGCAACCACCCCCAAGGTTCCTAATCAACCTGCCTTCAACTTAGCACCCACCTCTACCTTCTATATCCGTACCCTTCTAAAAAAACTCAAACCAACCACCCTAGCGGCTGACCTACTTCCGGCAAAATACTTGCAAATAGCAGCTGATGCCATTGCTTACCCTGTATCTATCCTTATTAACCATTCTATCTCTGAAGCCTCTATACCCACTATCTGGAAAATCTCCTATATCATTCCTCTCCACAAAGGAGGTCCCTCCACTGATACATCTAATTATCGACCCATTGCAATTCTGTCCCCTCTATCCAAAATTATGGAACGCTGCATTCACAAGCAACTTATCACCCACCTTACCCATAATAATCTCCTATCTAACTCCCAACACGGCTTTCGCCCACATCATAGCACCACCACTGCTCTCCTCTCCTTTGTTGACTCAATCAACTGCAACCGGAATAACAAATTAATTTCCTCTGCGCTCTTTCTTGACCTATCAAAAGCCTTTGATATGGTTAACCATAAACAACTTCTCCTCACACTGGAAACCTTCAATCTTAGCAAATCCACCATAAGTTGGTTCAACGCATACCTCTTTGGTAGAAAACAAGCGGTACAGTGGCAAAATATGATTTCAGACCTTCTCCCCACTAATATCGGTGTCCCTCAAGGATCTATCCTCGGTCCCCTTCTTTTCTCTCTCTTCATTAACGGTTTACACTCAGTCCTTCCCAATACCACCTGCATCCAATATGCAGATGACTCTACCCTTATTTGTTCTGACGTCTCTCTCACCAACCTTCAAGCTACTACCCAAATCTGCTTCTCATTAGTCGAAAAATGGTTCTCAGACCTAAAACTCCTACTCAATCCAACCAAAACCAAATTACTTTTATTCTTCCCTTCTCCAGCAATACCTCCCAGTCTACAATTTCCCAGCACCCAAACCCCTACCTTTGTTGTCTCTGCTAACAATGGCACCAAAATCTTTCCAGTCTCCCACACCAAACTACTTGGGGTGACAATAGACCACAAACTTAGATTTGACATGCACGTGAATCTGACCATTAAAACACTTAACAAGAAACTCGGGTCCATGTACAGGATAAAGAAATTCTTAACCCCTCACACCAAGCTAACCATTGCCAGAACTCATCTCCTCTCCACCCTCCTATATGCCTCCCCTATATTCTCCTTCCTTCATAAAAAAGAGCTTAATAAACTATCCACTGCCTATCACCACATAGCTAGATTTATCACAGGTATGCCCTACCGTACCCACCATTGCCTAAACCTTAGAACACTAGGATGGTTAGAATTGCCTAATGTTCTGAAACTTAACCAGCTTACTGAGGCATTCAAAATCATTAAACACCCTGACAAAACTCCCTCTCTAAATAACATTCTTACCTCCTATTCAAATCTGTCATCCCTCAGGTCATCCAAAAGTAGTCAAGTATTGACCATCAAACCTAACAACTCAGGAGGGGAAGCTCTCTATGCCAATTCCATTGGCAAGACATGGAATGCCCTTCCAAGCAACCTTAGACAAATGACCACTCTGGACCAATTTAAAATTCACCTCCGAGCGTTTCTAAAAACCCAATGGTTATGCCCATGCCCTAACCCTGACTAATATCACATGCCCTTGACCCCAAACGGCCTAGCCTAGCCACTACGTAACCCAACTCAAATGGGTGCACCTTATAACCTTTACAATCCATCTAACCAACTCCTTTTTTCCCAGGATTCCATCTTTTTTTATTACTTATTGTTCTTATCCAATATTAGAAGTGTACTCAACATATTGTACTAAATGTCTAATTTCTATTGTATTGTTTGGAATATGTGCTCTTGTACCACTATTCTTTGGAGCTTTTCCAATATTAGAAGAGTACTCAACATATTATACTAAATGTCTAATTTCCATTGTATTGTTTGGAATATGTGCTCTTGTACCTCTGTTCTTTGGAGCTTTTCTCCCCGGGCCTCCACTGAAAACGGATATGTATCCAGCTGGACTATCCCGGTCAACAAATGTAAAATAAAATAAATAAAATAAAATAAAAATAAATAAATTCACCTGCTTATGATGTCATTAGCATGCCACAATGATTACCTTGTTTGCATAGCACTATACACCATGTAGAACCACTTACTGAACTCAAAATAGTGCACTATCATGTGGGTATGTTGCAGCGCAAAACACACATGTTGTAATCTGACCATATAGGGTTTATTGAATCTGGCCGATAAATAAAATTAGGAAGTATAACACCAAAAAAAAAAACTCTTTCATGAAACTGAATAGACAACTAAGAGGACTTATTAAATTCGACAAAGCAAATTTTGAGGTAAGGATTGCATCTTAAAGCAAGGACAACCATAAAGCATTCTTTGGCTATGTCCAAAATCTCAAAGGCAGTTGGTAAATGGAACCATGTTCACCGAACAGGGAGATAGAGCAAATCTTCTCACTGACAAAATTAATTTTTACCCCCTCTTACCCCAACTGCCTCATAGGAAATACCATCTTTCATAATCCATCCAACTATCAGTAGGGACCAGGTCCTAGACGTTCTCTCTAAGGCCAAGAATACAGCTTCAGTGGGCCCAAATAATATCCCAGGATGCCTCCTAAATAGCCTGAAATATGAATTAACAGGGCCACTGGTGTCATTGTTCAACTACAGCCTCCACACAGGCTTCATGCCATGCAAATGGAAGGCATCAATGGTCATCCCTCTGCACAAGAACTGAACAACAATGGATCCCTGGAACTACAGCCCCATTAGTCTGACTAGTCTCATATGCAAAGCCATGGAAAGAATTATCATGGAAAGGATTAACAACGACATAGCAAACTTCCAAACACTATAACCAGCCCAGTTTGGTTATATCAAAGGCAAGCCATGTTACTGAACCTAGTGGACATCTAGGAAAGGGTCACCAAGGCAATGGACCAGAGCAAAATGGTGCATTGTGCCTACTTTGATCCAGCTAAGACATTTGATAGGCTCCCTATTGAAATGTTGGAACTTGAAATGCCAAGTGCTGACAAGCCAAAAAAAAAATCTCAAAGGCAGGAGAAGAGCAGATTTCAAAAAATGCTCTTCTCCTTAAAACTTTTTTTTGCAGGGAGGAAGCCGTCCCGGCACCCCTTCCACTCACCAAACTTATATATACCAACTCCAAGATTGCCATACCTCAGAGAAAAGGAAATATTATGAGAAATGGCATCTTATACTTAGTATATGTAAGTCTGCTCTTTTGGCCATTCAGTCCCCACATTTCGGTAGTGGTTCCTGACATTTCAAATGGCAACCCATTTAATGCAATATCCCACTCAAACATTGTAAACAAACAAATGGGGTTAGGTATAAACCCATATGTAACTCACTGTATAGCCAGCTGGGTCACAGATAGGACCAAGGAAGTTAGTGGAGAGACCACCTCCACAAGATGCTGGTTAACTGTGCAGTCCATCAGGGCTTTGTGGCCTCTGTGAGGATCTACTTCTCTTTGGCATCTATTTTTTGAAAGTCAAGGCCAATATCAAGGGCCTGTGGCTTATGAAGTTTGCAGATGATTGCAAGCTAGGAGCAAGCATACCCCCCCCCCCAAAGATACTACTATCTTACAGGAAGGTCTAACAGAGAAAAATGATTGGTGCCAAAGCAACAGCTGACAATTTAATGCCAAGAAATGCATAACAGTACCTTTTGAGAAGTTAGCTGTCCAGCTGAAACTACTTCATTGATAAAACACCTTTGAAAGTAGACACAGTAGTCAGTGATTAAGTGACTCATGTATACAGTAATCTGGTGTTTGATCAATATGTGTCTAAGGTATTAAGAAAGTCATTTTATGTCACTCGACTTTTAAGTATAGACATGGCATCTAGGTCTAGGTGAGCCATGGCACTGTACTCAGCTATCATCAGATGCATCATTGAGTATAATGATCCTTTCAGTATAAAGCTGACCACCCACATGTAACAACAGGCACATCCACAGAGGTTCCTCACAAATAGTATGCAGGCTGTAAACACAATGTCCTATGCAGATTGCCTAAAAACCCTATATGGTGATTTATGGCTGGCATACATGGCATTCTTGGATCCTGCTCTGACAGACCTTTTGCATATCCAAAAAAATGAACAGCACCAAAACTACTAGATCTGGAAATAGGCTTCCCATCCATGTGATGCAGAGCCCTTTCCCTAACCTTACTCAAGCACAACATAGAGTAGTAGATGGGAAGTCTGAAATTCACCCCTGGTCTGACACCTAAGTCTCTGATGGACAGAGACAGCCAATAAATCATGCCCTAACTAACGTACATCCTTTAAAATAACCTCTAAGGCACAATAACTCATGAGATACATTTGGGTTACATGGCTAGGCTTTTAAATGGCAGTTAGCATAGTACACCTATGAACCTATTTACATAATGTTTTAAAAGATACTTCTGTTTACAAATGTTTACAATAATAGTTGTATTCATATCAATGCTGTGTACTTTGCTTTATGTCACTTTTTACATTATTTTGAGGTATTATCCTGCTTAAAATCATCACACTGTGTTACACTGACCCCCAATTTTGTGAAATTTTGTTTCAGAACCACTAGATGGACTGTGAGTCCTGGAAAGTACATCTGCATTGCTTTGAGTCAAGCCAGTTCTGTGTTTTACCATGAATTTAAACAGTTGTAAGGAGAGTGCCAACTTACATTGTTTTGTGTTCCCATCCTAATGGACATTATCAGGGGCACATTCTGTGACCGATGAAAATTCTCGATCAAAGAGGTAATATTAAGGTAGCAGAGCACCCATCTAATTAACAAGAATTCCTTCTCAACAGTGGGATACTTGGTTTTTCGCCTACTTATCTTTTGATTCTGAAAATGTATGAGATCATCTTCCCCATAGGGCTATGCATCAGTATAGACTATAAAAGGCCTGCTGAAATCTGGAGTCTAAGACAGCCATACAGCATAGTATGTTCAAGTGCTTAAAACCACTGTCTAACTCTGCTATCCACTTGACTTTAAGGGATATCTTCTCTTTAGTCAGATCTGAAAGAGGACACCCTATTGATGGAAAAATGAGGTACAAAGTTTTAATAGTACCCCAGTAACTCCAAAAATGCCTTTACTTGTTCTTAGTACTTAGACTAGGCAAGTTTTTAATTTTTATTTTTTTTTCTTTCTGGCCAAACCATTCCCCTGCCAATTACATGCACTAAATATTTGACATTTGTCATACCTGCCTTGCACTGGCAGCGTCCGCCTAGCTTGACTCAGAGAGTGTAGTCTAGCATGTACCCTAGGTAGATACTCAAATGCCCTGGAACAAATTGTACAAAATCCTACAAGGGACTCAAATATACTTTACATGGTTTTTACCAACATGAGAGACCATTGCACTACCGTAAGTATAGGATCCTCATTAGTAAAATCTGATCATAGGTCAGTCACTTTTGAAGTAGCAGTAACTCCAGAACCTATTAGAGGTGAAGTCAGATTAAAAAAAACCTTCACCAAATCCAACTATACCCTCCTAGGAGTTGACATAAATGATTTCCAAGTCACAGTCCTCACAGATGGTCTTGGTAACTATACTAAAGTATACTCTGATGCCCTGCACCAACACTTGTACAAGTGTATAGACTTGGCTGTGCCAGATATAACCAAATGAAGAGTCTCAAGAAAAAACAAGCCACCCCAGTGGACATCTTCATAAATAAACTATATAACAAGTGTAAGAAGATGTTGTCTAAGAATACCAAAGGGAGGTCCCAGCATTGGAAAAGCACCCCATAAACCTAAACAAACAAATCAGACAACTTATGCATTTTATTTTTCTGTTTATTTATTTGTTTCATTGAATATTGTGTTAATGATAGTACTGCATTTTATTTTTCTGTTTATTTGTTTCAAGTGAATCTTGTGGTCTCTCTGTCTCTCTGCAGTTAGTTTCCCACCCTTGGTGGCTTTGGAATTGCCCGCCCCTCCTGTAAATTTGTGTTTGAACACTCCTCCTGGGTCCATCTTATTTGATCACTCAACCAAGTACAGTGAGATCATATTTTGATTTCAGACACTCCTACCAGTCCCATCTGTTCAGCTCTATCCAAGTTCTATCTCAGTCTAGTCTCATTAACTCATTCTACCTACTACAGAGAGAACATTTGAGAAGGCCAACCGACTTAGGTCCTTAACCTTGAATTATCTTCTGTTTCTCCTTTCTCCCTTTCCACTTTTCTAAAAAAAAAAAAAAAACGTTGCTAGAATCTCCTTGTATTCTGACCGACTGTGCTTCTCAGCTGATAAGTATATTTTTTGGCACTTTTTAACTGCTCAGAGTTAGATAAAACAATAATTGAATCCAGTTCAGAATACAGTTTGAATGAATTGCATTTATTTAAACTGTATTTGCTTTAATATAGCTACACACTTAAGGGTGCTAGCTTGCACTGTACTTGAATTGTTTTTAGTGCTGTTTTAGCTGCTTTTCTGTAAAAAAAAAACTCTAAGCTTGTTTCCTGCCTTTCCTGTAACTAGTCTATCCAGATACAGATTTGCTGTATCCAGGACTGTTTGTAAGCTTCTGAGCCCCCCACACCTTTCTGTGTTGGAGGGAAGCCTTCTAGCTTATTAGTGGGAGTGGTAAGCACTAGGTAGCCTATCTACCACAAGAGTGGTTTCTGGCCCAGAAATTGTAGTTTATTGGCTGTTTGGGCAGTTTTTTCCATCTCCTTCAACTTTCTGGTCTAAAAGCCCATGTTTGTGCTTTTCCCGCCTTTCCTATAACTAGTCTAGTCCAGATACAGATTTGCTGTATCCAGGACTGTTTGTACTTCTGAGCCCCCCATGCCTTTCTGTGTTGGAGGGAAGCCTTCTAGCTTATTAGTGGGAGTGGTAAGCACTAGGTAGCCTATCTACCACAAGAGGAGTGGTTTCTGGCCCAGAAATTGTAGTTTATTGGCCGTTTGGGCAGTTTATTTTGTCTCCTTCAACTTTCTGGTCTAAAAGCCCGCTTTTGCACTTTTCTCACCTTTCCTGTAACTTATCTAGTCCAGATACAGATTTGCTGTATCCAGGACTGTATGTAAGCTTCTGAGCGCCCCCCCCCCAAGCCTTTCTTTGTGGAGGGAAGCCTTTTTGCTTATCAATGGGAGTGGTAAGCACTAGGTAGCCTATCTATTTATTATTTATTTATTATTTATTTTACATTTGTTTACCGGGATAGTCCGACTGTCTACCACAAGAGGAGTGGTTTCTTGCCCAAAATTTGTAGTTTATTGGCCGTTTGGGCAGTTCTTCCATCTCTTTCAACTTTCTGGTTTAAAAGCCTGCATTTGCACTTGTTTCCCACATTTCCTGTAACTAGTCTAGTCCAGCTACAGATTTGCTGCATCCAGGACTGTTTATAAGCTTCTGAGAGGTGCCAAAGTCTGTTCTTCAATTTTTCCCTTAGAGCTTCTAGTTCTCTCCACTCCTATACTTTTACTAGCTTATTAGTCTAGCACTTTACCATACCAGACTTCTTATAGCAATTATTGTAGTACACAAAAGTGCTAACAGCACTAATTATTCTACAAGGAACCAGCTCCAGTACTTATTATTAATGCCAACCCCTCCAGGCATGTCTAAAGGTCAGTTCCCTGTGCTTTCTCCTATTAACCTGGTGAACTCAGGCATCCTGAGGCAATGTAGCAACTGCCTCATGTATACCAACTCTCTTCTCTTACCTCCCAACACTCAGACTTGCGAGAAATGCACTTATATATCCAAACTGGAAGCCACGCACTCTCCAGCCAAGATCGGAATAGCTGGTCAAGAGGAGGTCAACACTTGCACCACACCACATGGAACACACAGCCATCCAGAACACACACCAGCACTGCCTTCACATAAAAACACAAACACACCCACCTTTGAATAGGCTCTCAATAAAAATGTACCCAAACAGCAGAGACCTCCAAGGCAGAAATGCACTCGACCACCACAACACAACACTAATCACGAGACACATAACACTCCTGAACAGTGTGCTACTCAACCAAAGCCCCTAAGGCAAAACAGCATGTCCAGAACACTAGTCATAGGTGACTCGATAGTGAGGCATACTGATGTCCCACTCACAAGGTTTAATAAGAAGAAAGTAGCAGTCAGCTGCCTGTCAGGTGCCAGGATCTGCCACATAATGCACGCACTCAGGTCCCTCAACAACAGGTACAAATATGGCTCTTTCATTGTACATGTGGGTGTGAATGACCTGAGACGTACCTCCCTGGACTGCATGAAAAGAGACATGGAGGAGCTCTCGGATTATGTAGCCCAGGTGAGTATGACCCTAGTCCTGAAAAGCATCCTACCATCACCCAGAATGATACCACAGTACAAGCAGAAAATGATTGATTTCAACAACTGGCTAGGTTTCCGGTGTCATTCTAAGTGGTTCCAGTATCTGTCTGCCTGGGTTGACATGATTGACAGACCTCAATGCTTTGCCAGAGATGGTTTGCATTTGTCACCCCTGGGCATCTGGATACTGGCCAAGGCTCTTACAACCTCTATAGTGCCTTTTTTAGGTAGTGTTCCAAAGACCAAATTACAACTGTAACAGCTACAAACAAATGCAATCTGAGGGTCATGCTGCTCAACGCTAGAAGTCTAATTCTCAAAATGCATCACTCAAAGCACTCTTTAAAATGGAGAACATTGACATTTGTGCTGTAACAGAGACCTGGTTCAAGGCAGCAGAAAGCACCCCTGCACTACCAGGCTAGAACTCATTCCACACCTTTCAGCCCCAGAACTTAGACCGAAGCTCCAAAGGCAGCAGTGTTTCCATATTCATAAAGGATGTGCACACCTCCAAACTGGTAGACCAACATAATGAATCAGAGATACTTTAGGTGCAGCTAACATTGGGTAAGACAGTGATTCAGGTTGTAGCCTGTTATAGGTCCCCAACCATGTTCCAAGACTCACACTCCACGTTCCTAAGCACCCTGGAGAATATTAGGGTCCAATGTAACACTCTCATACTGGGTGACTTCAACTACCCCTCCATTAACTGGGAAAACTACTCATGTACCAATACATTTGCCCAACATTTCCTGGAATTCATTAATTCCAATGCCCTGGACCAGCTCGTTCTTACCCCCACTAGAGGTAGCAACATCCTTGACCTGATCATTACTAACATGGGCAACTGTTGCTCTACACCAATAGTCAACTCCTCCCTGGTTTAATCCAACCACAAACTAATCACCTTGGAAATTCACATCCCTCCCACCCCACACCCACAAAGGTAACCACCATGAAAAACTTCTCCAAAGCTAACTTTGCGTTTCTAAAAACAGAGGTGGCTAACTTCATGGCACCCATGCAAATGGAGAATAGTTGCATGACTGCCAAATCATACACCAGTGCACTGTCCAAGCACATACACAAATGCATGGACCTCGACATACCCAGTAGAACCAAGACGTTCTCCTCCAACAAAAAGGAAGCAAATCTGGTGGCTCTCTACCAGAAACAAACTTGACAACAGAAGGAGGAAACTGATGTGGAATAAGGTGAAGTCCCAAGACTGGAAAAACACCTTTATCAGCCTCAACAAAAAGTTGAGATCCCTCATCAAATCCTCTAAAGGTAGCTATGAAAACAGAATTGTAGCAGATAGTAAAGACAACCACAAGGCCTTCTATAGTTATGTAAAGAATCTCCGTGGCAATGCCCAGATTTGCTCTGAGCTACTGCACAATGGTACCTCCTATACAGTGCCAACAGATATTGCCAATATACTGGCCGACAGATTCAGTGTCAACTTTACACCTCTCTCTCCCCCCCAAAGGACCAATCACCAATACTAGTAGATTGCCATGTATCCAGTATTACTGCTGCACAGGTTAAAACAGCACTGTCCAATGCCAAGAATACAGCTTCTATGGGACCTGACAGTATCCCTGGCTGTGTTCTGCATTAACTACAGAGTGAAATGGCATCTCACCTGTGTGCCCTGTTCAATCACAGCCTCACCTCAGGCTTTGTCCCTATCAAATGGTGCACTGCTATAGTCATCCCTCTCCACAAAGGAGGAGTGACTACAGACCCAGGGGACTATTGCCCCATTAGCCTGACAAGTCTGATATGCAAAGCTATGGAACGCATCATCATGAACCTAATAAACAAGGATATAGGGAATCTTCAAACTCTGGATCCCACACAATTTGGTTTTGTGAAGGGTAGATCATGCCTGCTCAGTTTGGTTGACTTCTTTAAGTCAGTCACCAGAGCTGTGGATGAAGGCAAGGTGGTTCATACAGCCTACCTTGATCTGGCCAAGGCATTTGATACCATTCCCCACTCAGGAATCATAGAAAACCGCACTAAGCTAGGCATCAACCGCTATATCACTAGATGGGTTGCAAACTGGTTCACAGATAGAACCCATAGTGTATAAGTACCTGATTCCAAATCAGACTGCCGATCAGTCGTGAGTGGCATCCCACAGGGATCGGTCCTGGGTCCTCTCCTTTTTGTTATCTACTTCTCAGACGTCCAGGCCAACACAAAGGGACTCTGGCTGACAAAGAGTTTGCAGACACTTGGAAGTTGGGAGCCATTATTAACTCCCCAAGTGATTTTGACATCCTACAGAAAGGCCTCACTGAGACCAATGACTGGTATTAGAACCATGGCATTAAACTCAATGCCAAAAATGTGTAGTCATCCCCTTTGGAAAAAACCCAGTTCCCATGAATTACCACATCAATGGTAGTCCACTGAACACAGAAGGCATTATAAGAGATCTGGGAACACAGGTAGACAGCAAAATTTCTTTTGACAATCACATTGCCACTGTGGTCAGAAAGTCCTTCTATGTGGCACATCTCATTACTGAGGGTTTTGCATCCAGGAAGAAAGAGGTCATTGTCTCCCTCTACTCTTCCCTCATTAGGCCAATCATCACGTACAATGCCCCATTTGTCATGTACCTCACTAGACACCTGCAACAACTGGAGAGGCCACAAAAGTACCTCACAAAGAGGATCCTAGGCCTTAAACACTTGTCTTATATGGACAGACTCAAAAAACTCCAACTATTCTCTGTCTCATATCGCCTACTTAGAGGCGATCTCTGCTTGACTTACAAAGCCATGTCTGACCCAGCTCTGTTAGAAATGCTACATCTAAAGAAATCTCAATCCCTCCACACCACATGCTCTAGAGACCTCAACCTCATTACCACAATCAACAGAACGTGCTGGAGGGACAGGTTCATAACCCAGAGACTGCCCATGCTATGGAATAGACTTCCCATATATGTCAAACAGAGCACCTCATAGGTTCATAGGTAGGTACTAGGCTTTCGTTCCTGGGGCCCATACAAGCCCAGCCAAAAAGGTACCCTGGCTTTTGCCCCCAAGAAAATTATTTTCCTGTGCCACTGTTGAGCAGAGCCACAGAGGTGATCCCTGGGTTGAATTTCCTATTTCCCATCCAATCATCAAGATTTTTCTTGAAGAGTGCTAATGAGGAGCTTTGTTTGATATAGATAGGTAGCTTATTCCAGAGTATGGGAAGTCTCTGGGACAGGAATCTATCCCTCCGGCATGTTCTGTTTATTGTGGTGACAAGGTTTAGGTCCCTAGAGCATGTAGCTCAGAGGGATTGGGATTTCTTTAAGTGGAGCATGTTCAACAGCTCTGGGTTTGACATAGCTTTGTATGTTAGGCAGAGATCAACTCTGAGTAGGCGATATGCGACGGAGTAAAGTTGGAGTTTTTTGAGACAGTCAGCGTAGGGCATCTGTTTGAGGCCGGTAATCCTCTTTGTGAGGTATTTCTGTGGCCTTTCCAGTTGTTGGAGATGTCTTGTGAGGTACATACCAAAAAGGGCGTTGTACTCTATAATGGGTCTAATGAGTGATGAGTTGAGGGGAACAATGACCTCTTTTTTTCTGGATGAGAAACCTTTTGTAATGAGGTGTGCCACATAGAAGGATTTCCTGACTACTGTGGCAATGTGATTATCAAAGGAGAGACTACTGTCCATCTGTGTCCCAAGGTCTCTTATCACACTTTCAGTGTTAAGTATACTACCACCTATATTGTAGTTCATGGGTACAGAGGTTTTACCAAAGGGGATGACAATGCACTTTTTGGCATTGAGCTTGAGGCCATGGCTTTGACACCAGGCATCTGTCTCAGTGAGGCCCTTTTGTAGGATGTCCACATTGTTAGGAGTTTCGATTATGGCTCCTAGTTTGCAGTCATCTGTGAACTTTGGTAGCCAAAGACCTTCTGTGTTAGCCTGTACTTCAGAGAAGTAGATACCAAACAGGAGAGGACCCAGGACTGAACCCTGTGGTACTCCATTTGTCACTGGTATGAAGTCGGATTTGGAGTCTGCTACTTTCACAGTGTGGGTTCTGTCAGTGAGCCAGTTGGCAACCCATCTTGTGACATAGGGATTTATACCTAGTTTAGTGAGTTTATCTATAATTCCAGAGTGGGGGATGGTTTCAAAAGCCTTGGCAAGATCTAGATAGGCTGTGTGAACCACCTTACCCTTGTCTACGGCTTTGGTGGCCGCTTCAAAGAAGTCTATCAGGTTTAGGAGACATGATCTGCCTTTTACAAACCCAAACTGGATGGGATCCAGAGTTTGGAGATTACCAATGTCTTTGTTTATAAGTTTCATGATGATACGTTCCATGGCCTTGCAGATCAGGCTAGTCCGGCTAATGGGGCGGTAGTTCCCGGGGTCCGTGGTGGTTCCCCCCCTTGTGGAGTGGGACAACCATTGCTGTGCACCATTCAGCAGGCACAAAGCCTGAGGTGAGGCTATGACTGAACATGGTACTTAGGTGGGGTGCCAGTTCATTCTGTAGTTCATGTAGAACGCAGCCTGGGATGTTGTCTGGTCCCATGGATGCTGTGTTCTTGGCTTTGGAGAGTGTGGTTTTTACCTGTGCAGCCGTGATTACAGGAACTTTGCATTCTTCCGGTATAGAGATGGGCTCTTTAGGGGGTAAGAGGGGGGTAAAGTTAGCACTGAACCTATCTGCCAGGATGTTGGCAATATCAGTTGGGTCTGTATATTTAGTGCCATTGTGCTGTAACTCAGAGCAGATCTGAGTGTTGCCATTCAGATTCTTGACATAACTATAGAATGCTTTGTGGTTGTCTTTAGAATCAGTGGCGATTTTGTTTTCGTAACTAGCTTTGGAGGATTTTATCAGGGATCGCAGCTTCTTACTGAGGCTGACCAGGGAGCTCCTCCACTCGTGGGATTTTACTCTCTTTTGCAAGAGTTTCTTCCTTCTGTTGTATAGTTTGTTTATGGCAGGGGACCACCAGATTGGCTTCCTTTTTTTGGAGGATAGCGTCTTGGTTCTGTTTGGGATAGCACGATCCATGCACTCATGTAAGTGCTTATAACATGCAATTGTGTAGGATTCAGTAGTCATAATTGTATTGTCCATCTGCATGGGTGTCATGAAGTTCACCACTTCTGTCTTAAGAAGCATGAAGTTGGCTTTGGAGAAATTTTTTATTATGGTTTCCTTAATGGGGGGTGGATATCTAGGGTAATTAGCTTATGGTCGGATCGGACCAATGAGGCATTGACTTCAGGTGTGGAACACCGGTCACTCATATTGGTAATGACTAGATCTGGGATATTGTTGCCCCTGGTGGGGGTGTGGATAAGTTGATCCAGTGCATTGGAGTTTATGAATTCCAGAAAGCGTTGAGCAAAGGAGTTGGTACATGAGTAGTTTTCCCAGTTAATGGTGAGGTAGTTGAAATCGCCCATTATTAGGGTGTTTGGTTGAACCCTAATATTTTCCAGTACATCAAGAAAAGAGGAGTGGGAATCCTGGGGCATGGTGGGTGAACTGTAGCAAGCTACAATTTGGATTGCAGTTTTGCCCAGAGTTAGTTGCACTTGGATAACCTCGGCTGCATTATGCTGAGCAACTAGCCTGGAGGTGTGGATATCCTTAATGAATGTGGATACACCTCTGCCTTTGGTGTTTCGGTCCAGGTTACATGGCCAAAAAGTGTGGTATGAGTTATAGCCTGGTAGTGCAGGGGTGCTCTCTGGAGCCTTGAACCAGGTCTCAGTCACTGCACAAATATCAATGTTCTCCATTTTAAGGAGTGCCTCGAGTGAGTGCATTTTGAGATTTAGACTTCTGGCATTGAGTAGCATCACCCTCAGTTTTTGCTTGCCTGTTCCTGTTACGGTGGTGAATTTGTCATTTGAACCTTGCCTAAAAAAGGCACTATAGGGGCGGCAAGAACCTTAGCCAATATCTGGAAACCCACTGGTGACAGGTGCAGGCCATCTCTGGCAAAGCATCGTGGTCTGTCGACCATGTCATCCCAGGCAGACGGATACTGGATCCCTTTAGAATGGCACCAGAAGCTTAGCCAATTGTTGAAGTCAATAATTTTGTCCTTGTACTGCGGCATCATTCTGGGTGATGGCAGAATGCTACTCAGGGCTAGTGTCATACCTGCCTGAGCTACAAGATCGGAGAGCTCTTCCACATCTCTTTTCATGTAGTCCAGGGAGGTACGTCTCAGGATGTTCACACCAACATGGACAATGACAGAGTCATATTTGTACTTGTTGTGGAGTGGCCTGAGTGCGTGGGTTATGTGGCGGATCCAGGCACCCAACAGGCAGCTGACAGTAATCTTCTCCTTGTTTAGCCTGGTGAGTGGGACATCAGTGTGCCTGACTACAGAGTCGCCTATGACTAGTGTGTTGGGTATGTTGTTTTGCCTTATTGGCTGTGGTTGAGTGGCACACTGAGTCTGCGGGCTATGTGTCATTTGGGTTGTGTTGGGGGGGGTGGAGGTTGCTTGCATTTCTGCTTTGGAGGTCTCTGTTGCTTGAACAGATTATTATAGAGAGCCTCCGCGAATGTTTTTGTATTTCTATGTGTGGATTTTGGTGGTGTAGATTTAGTGAGACTATGTGATGAGTGTGGTGCGGTGCAAGTGTTTACCTTCTCCTCTTGACTGTCAAGTTCAGTCTTGATTGGAGAGAGCTATACCTCCAGTTTGGCTAGATAAGTGCATCTCTCACTGGCTAAGGATAACCATAAGGCTTTCTTCAGCTACATCTGTTGCCTAAAAGGTAGGACCCAGACGTGTGCTGAACTAGTGACAAATGATATCACACACACACTGATCCTGCAGAAATTGCTAACCTACTAGCAGACAGGTTTGGAGAAAATTTCTCCCCTTTATCCCCTCCAAATATATCACAAACCATACCTTCAACAGTCTCCCCTGCCCTATATATCTAAAGAACTGATCATCAAATTTCTGTCTAAGACAAAAAACACAGCCTCTGTGGGTCCTGATGGCATCACAGGCTGCATTCTAAACAAATTAAAACAGGAATTAGCAAACCCTTAGGCACCCTATTTAACCAGAGCCTGAATACAGGATTTGTCCCAGCTGAAAGGAAAACCGCGACTGTTATCCCCTCCACAAGGAAGCTTAGCAACAGATCTGGGAAATTACAGACCCATAAGCCTGACTAGCCTTATCTGCAAAGCCATGGAACGTATCATCATGGACCTTATAAATAAAGATAAAGGTGACCTCCAAACCTTGATCCATCCCAGTTCAGCATTTACAGGGTCAATAATGCCTGTTAAACATAGTAGACATTTACACAAATGTGAAAGCGCACCACCATGGAAGGAACAATGCAAGGAAATGCTGTAAACTTTTATTTCACATTCTGGTACCTTGGCCTTTCACCTTCAATGGAACAATTTACTACAAAAATTCACCTCCTTATATACCAAACATTGCAAGCAAATGCATTCAATTATGATGCATATATACTGTTCTTTTTCCTTTTTAAAGTGTTTTGGATTTGCACTATGTGGTTGCACTTTAAGGAAATTAGCTAATTGTGATTACTAGATATGTAATTGATTATTTAATGAATTAATTGAATGCATTTGCTGGCAATATTTGGTATATAAGGAGGTGAATTTTTGTAGTAAATTGTTCTATTGAAGGCAAAAGGCCGAGGTACCACAGCGGGAAATAAACATTTACAGCATTTCCTTGCATTGTTCCTTCCATGGTGGTGTGCTTTTGATGTTTTTCGAGAAGTGAAGTTTTTGTTGCTTGTGGTTGTATTTTTTTATTTTCACAAATGTGACCAGGGCCATGATAAGGGCATATCAGTGCACACAGCATATCTGGACTTAGCAAAGGTCTTTGGCACAATCCCCCATTCAGGCAACATTGACAAACTCACCCACCTAAATGTCAACCCCTTTATTGTTAGGTGGGTCACACATTGACTCACTAACCATACACATGCTATCAAAGTGGATAACTACACCTCCACCAGCAGACCTGTTATGAGTGGGGTCCCACAAGGGTCAGTACTGGGCCCCCTTTTGTTTGATATTTACTTCTCAGAAGTTCAAACCAAAACAAAGGGGATGTAGCTGACCAAGTTTGCTGACAACTGCAAGCTTGGCCCGATCGTTGACTCCCCAAATGATGTCAGTGTACTCCAAGAGGGGCTTACACAGATCAGCAATTAGTGCCAAAGCCATGGACTCAAACTAAATGCAAAAAAATGCATCATTTTCCCCTTTGGTGAAAGCAATGTCCCTACTAATTGTTAAATAAACAATAAAACCTTAAGTACGAACACTGTAGTGAGGGATTTGGGCACACAAGTAGACTGTGACCTAAACTTTGACCACTATGCTTCCACTGTAGTAAGAAAGGCATTCTACATCACACATTTGATTAGCAAAGGCAAAGCTTCAAGAACAAAAGGGGTTATAACCCCCTATACTCATCCCTTATCAGGCTCATAATTGAATATAATGCCCCCTTTGGTATTTGTCATACCAGGCACCTGCAGCAACTGCAGAGACCCCAGAGATTTTTAACTAAGAAGATCTAGGGTCTTCAGCACATGCCTTACACAGACAGATTAAAGTCTTCTTCACTGTACTCAGTAGCATATAGGCTGCTTAGGGAAGTCTTGTGCTTGGCTTACAGCTCAATCTCTGACCCCAAACCTGATGAAGTTGCTGCACATCTGTAAGTTAAATAGAACTAGAATTACCCATGCCACCAACTTTAATCTGACCTGCAATTTAAATAGGACATGCTGGAGAGACAAATTCATCTCACAGAGGTTGCCACTTCTCTGGAATAGGGTACCAATTCATGTTAAGCAGAGCACCTCTACGACTCTGTTCAAAAGGAGCCTGGATGAATGGATGGGAAACTACAAATTCTTGTCAGGAATAGCTCCCACATCCCTCTTGGAAATGGACAGTCATTACTAATAATAATCTTAGGCATTGACTAGACTTTTTCTCTTGAAATATAATGGGTGTAATAAGCTAGGCTTAAAACAACTCTTGGGTCAATAGTCGAGTAACCTCCTATGAACCTATGAGTGTCAAAATCTTCTGAATGTATAAATAAATCATCTAACTAAGCAGTAGCATAGTTGACATAGGGCTTAAGTATCTTGTCCAAAAGATTGTGAATGGTCACAGCAACAGTATAATGGAATAAGGCTGTGGGCTATAGTTCCTGTGGTACAGGGTTTGATTCACTCAGCCTTCATTTGCCTTCCGTTTGATCTAGTCGCTTAACAAGACTGTGCTTTAAGGCAATTGGGGAGTTTAGGCTCCACAGTGGTCCCCTGGACTACAAACTTATTAACTACCCGTGAAGTAAATGATTTGTGAGGTATAAGCCTTCTGACAATGATAAGGCTGTTTTTTTCTTTGATGTCAGCCATTAAAGGAATCTACCAGTATCCCTTTGTTAGATTTAAGTTGGTCAAGAATCTTGTCTTCCTGAACTTGCTTTTTAGTTTATCAACACTGCAAATTAGGTAGCTGTCAAATTTCAAAATGCTGCTCAGTTTCCTAAAGTCATTACAGTATCTGTTCGTCCTGTCTGACTTTGGGACTAACCTAAGTGGTCATATCATTTGTTTTTGACTAGTCTGTCACCCCCTCCAATCTTAAGTATTTTTCACACTTCCAATTTTGCACAGGCTTTCTCTGTGACTCTGGTATTTTGTCATTTTTTAAAATTAACCTTTCCTCAGGAATAGTCTCAATATGGTCTTAAATTAGGCTTTTCTGTAGTACTGAAAACACTTATTTGTTTCTTAACAGAAAATATTTTATTTTTTTTTCTATGGATTAGATGGTTGGCATCAATGTAAACTGCAAGCAGAGATTAGTTTTATTTCTTCACTAGGACTATTATTCTCTGCTGCTAAACTAATTCTGAGATTTGTGCTTCTTTCCATGTTTTCAGGTTGTTATTATGGTATATTTGCCCTGGTCTTGTCTTAGTAGTCTGTTTAATCCTGTAATTATATTATTTAGCTTTTCTACTGTTTCAAATTGACCTTACCATTTGGCCAAAAATGTGTTTTCTGAGGCCTTCAGCTTTGAATTTCCAGGTCCTTGCATTTCTATTAAACAGTTCTTGTTGTATGGCAGGACTCTTTCTATGTGATTCCTTATTATGAGGATTATGCTTTCTTACCTAATCTCTCTCTTCATCTCATATTTCACCTTTTTACCTCATACTTTCTTTGTTTAAAATGTCTTTGTCTGAAGTTTATCTTGTAAGTAGGCATTGCATTATATGGTACTTTTAAATTGAGTTTTCTCTTCTTTAATTGGCAAAATACAACAGCCCACAATGGTGTCTATCATTTACTTTATTTTGTTTTACATTTATATGGGAAGTACAATAATCACTTTTGACCATTTGCAGGAACACAACACAAAGAACTTTGCAACAGTACATAGTTGCAGTAATACATACAAAATATCTACAGTCTGATGGCGGAATAGTTTGAGAGCATAATTAAGAATAAAATATTACAGTAACTTGTCACAAAAAATTCTGACAAAAAGATTTTAAATAAAAGAAGTAGGAAGTAAAGATGTGAAAGTTGAGAGAAAGAGAGAGAGAGAGAGAGAGAGATTAGGTTATGTGATTGACAGAAAAACATATTCATGCAGCTCTGTTACGGAGGTATTGTTTGAGTTGTTGTAATATGTGAGTTGATATAATATCTTGAAAGGATTGAACCATAACACATTTTGTTGAACTTCTTTAATGACAAACAGGAGGTATGAAATTAAGTGGTCCCAATTTTTGCTCCTCTTCCATAACCTTTCTCAGCATGAACTTTAGCACTCAGTTAAAATGTTCCATTAACCTCTCTGTCTACAAATGGTACTCTGAAGTTTCTAATTACTTGACCTTAAATCATTCGTAAAGTTAGTCCATTATTCTGTACGTAAACTGTGCCCCTTCATTTTTGAGCATTTTGTTAGGTATCCCTACTGTGAAAAATTATAATACCACTCTCTAGTTATAGATTTAATATTAGCCTTACAGAGGGGAATAACCTCTGGGTACCAAAATAAACAGAATGATTTAAAACCCATGGCTGGATTTAACCAATGACCTAGCAATAGCCATAGCAATATGTTCAAATGACATCTTCATGATAGCACTGGAATCAGATAATTTCTGAAGCCTGCTGTCTTCTGGCACCTAGAGCTTTCAGCATTGAAGTTCTCAACTTCTTTCAGTATTCCTAGCAAGTAAAACCTTGCTAGCATCTGTAATTTAAATGTTTTATTGTAACCAGAGTCTTGATAAGAATGTGCATTGTTTGAAAGTTAACTTGTTTACTTATTATAGCTTTCAATCTTTTATGCTTCCTGTGTGCTTCAATAGAACTAAAAAAAAAATAAATGGACTGTAATGGTCTAGAATTGTAGGATGGGTACCATTGACAAAATAGTTTAATAATGCTGAAAATTTTGTAAAAAGGCTGTTGGACTGGTTGCAGGTGATGAGGTTACGGTTTACAATAGGATGGAGAAATGCCAAGACTTTATTGTTCTATTATTCTGATAAACACCATGGCATTGAGGGTTTGAATGCAGTAATATTATAACAGGAGTAGGTTGACAGGTGTTAGTATGTTTTTGGGTCCTGGTCTTGTTTAGTCCTGGGTGATCTCCCCTAGATTTTGGAAGGCAGCCTTTCTTAATATGATGGGGGCTGTGGAAGACCATGTTAAGGAGGTGACCTAGCAAGAAGGTAATGCCAGCAGAGGTCCTACTATTGATTTTGTAGATAGCATTTGTAAACAGTGAAGAGGAGTGGTTTGGGAAGATGTTAGTCAACTGTATCCTGTGGGTGTAGAGAGCAGCTGAATGATAGTTGAGGGAAGGTGGTGAGTTTTAGTTAGGAGGCCAAAGGAATTCACATTAATAGAATGTGGTATGGGCCATCGGGATATTCTCTTGATTTCTAAATAGAAGCATTTCCCAAATTAACAGGTTCAGTTTGATGCATTTTGTTCATTTGTGGATGCCCAGCACAATGAAGCTTCAGGAAACATGTTTGATGGAGAAGTGGCATGTGAGGTCTCTGCATGTTGGGGAGAATCACATGTTAGGGAGTCTGGAATATTGATTACAGTGCATCCCCGTACTTCATTATGAGATGTCAACTCTGGTTGTGAATGGGGAGGATATCTCAGTGCTCTGAGAAGGGAAGATACATGGTCAGAGATTTGCACTGGCATCATTTAGACCTTTTGATCCACCGTAAGGGCAAGGTGATTTGGTACTTGGCTGAAAATATGCAAAAATGTATAGTCATATTGTTGTTCTAGAGAATTTCCTCAACATGCTTGTCTCCTTCATATTAGTTAATATGTCTGCTGCTCTAGATAATTTCCTTAAACTGATTGCCTCCTTCATATGAAATAATATGAAAGAGCAGTTAAGATAAATATCCATGATGTTTTCTAAAGAGTTCATCTGTAGATAAAGCTTATTTGTTTCAACATGTGATTGACAATATGAGGAAATTTGACAGCAGGTTCTTCTTAACATTATTTTAGGATTTAGAATCATCATTTGACAACTTAATTCAGAATAAAGCATTGGTCAGTAATAAAAGGGAAGAATTGCCCAAAAGAGTTCATAAGTATTAAAACAGCTCTATATGCCTGAATGTGAGTTCTTGTAAATAGTTAATCATATGGGTATTAAACACAAAAGTTTTAAGCAGATAGAAGAGTAAGGCAAGGATGCATTTTGGCCACCTAGATTTTTCCAATCTACATTTATAAAATATTCAATAGATTATAGGAAGCTGGATAAACTATTCCAAAGTTTTTATGAACTTTCTGTGCAGCCATTTGAGTTGTCTATAATCTGTTATTAATGTTAACCAAACTTAAAAAAACAGCTAGTCAAATATGTTGCTTAGATCAATCCACATCATCTCATAACCTATTTGTACATTTATTTATCTTAGTCTACCAGGTAAGTCCAAATGGGATAAAACCCTATTTCAGCAGAGGCCCAGGGAGAAAAGCTCCACAAAAAACACCAGTTTTGACATATAGATAAAACACCAATCACAATAACGGAGGAATGCCAGGCACTGAGCATTACTGCAGCACATGTTAAAGCTGCATTGTCCAAGGCCAAGAATACAGTTTCCATGGGACCCAACACTATCCCTGGATGTGTTCTACATGAACTACAAAGTGAACTGGCACCACATATGTGTGCCCTGTTCAATCACAGCTTCACCTCAGGCTTTGTCCCTACAGTCATCCCTCTCCATAAAGGGGGAAAGACTACAGATCCTGGGAATTATCACCCCATTAGCCTGATGAGTCTGATATGCAAGGCTATAGAGTGCATCATCATGGACCTAATTAACAAGGATATAGGGAATCTCCAAACTCTAGATCCCATGCGATTTGGTTTTGTGAAAGGTAGATCATGCCTGGTCAACCTGGTTGACTTCTTTGAGTCAGTCACAAGAGCTGTGGATGAGGGCAAGGCAGTTCATACAGCCTACCTCGATCTGGCCAAGGCTTTTGATACCATTCCCCATTCAGGAATTATTGATAAACTCACCAAACTATGCATCAACCCCTATATCACTAGGTGGGTTGCAAATTGTCTCACAGATGGAACCCACAGTGTGAAAGTAGCGGACTCCAAGTCATACTGCTGACCAGTCATGAGTGGAGTCCCATAAGGATCAGTCCAGAATCCTCTCCTGTTTGGCATTTACTTCTCAGAAGTCCAGGCCAACACAGAGGGACTCTGGCTGACTAAGTTCGCAAACGACTGCAAGTTGGGAGCCAATATTAACTCCCTAAGTGATGTAGACATCCTACAGAAAGGGTCTATATTCAAACATCAAAGTTTCAAAACTTCAAATGTTCTAATATCGACCCCTATTCAGCGAAAGCTGAAAATATCGAACCAACAGAAAAACATTTTTTTACTAGGGAAAGAATTTGGTTGTCCATTTCTGTTGCTTCGGTATTTTCAGTGCTGTGGTGGAAAGTTACGAGTCGGGTTCAGGTAAGTGTGCAATTGAGTGTGGGTTAGGTTAGTTAGGGTTAGGGTGCGGGTTAGATATGTGTGTGATTGTGTGGACGTGAGGGTTAGGGCGAGTTAGGTGAGTTAAGGTTAGGGCACAGGTTAGGTATGTGTGCGATTGTATGGACGTGAGGGTTAGGGCGGGTTAGGTGAGTTAGGGTTAGGGTGCGGGTCAGGTAAGTGTACGATTGTGTGGATGTGAGGGTTAGGGCGGGGTAAGTGAGTTAGGGTTAGTGCGTGGGTGAGGTGAGTGTGTGATAGTGGCGGACCTTAGGGTTAGGGTTTGGGTTAAGGTAAGTGGATAGTTAATGGTGTATGTATTGTTTAGTGTAGGGTTAGGTGTAAGATTTTAGGTGTATGTGTGTGGATTGCTGTTTGTTTGGTGTGCTTGTGTTGTGTGTATGAAAAAATTTGCTGTTTTGTATGTTCGATGTTTTCAGCTTTTGCTGAATAGGGGTCAATATTAGAACATTTGAAGTTTTGAAACTTCGATGTTCTGAAATAGACCCTACAGAAAGGCCTCACTGAGACCAAGGGTCTATATTAGAACATCGAAGTTTTAAAACTTAGAATGTTCTAATATCGACCCTAAAACAGCGAATGCTGAAAATAGCGAAGCTGCAGAACACCAAATTTTTTCCTAGGGAAAGAATTCGGTTGGCCGTTTCTGTAGCTTTGCTATTTTCAGCACTGTGGTGGAAAGTTACGGGTCAGGTTTAGGTAAGTGTGCGATTGTGAAGACGGTAGGGTTAGGGCATGGGTTAGGTGTGTTAGGGTTAGGACGCAGGTCAGGTGAGTGTGCGATAGTGACAGACATTAGGGTTAGGACAGGGTAGGTGAGTTAGGGTTAGGGCGCGGGTCAGGTGAGTGTGCGATAGTGACAGACCTTAGGGTTAGGGTTTGGGTTAATGTAAGTGGATAGATAGTAGTGTATGTACAGTTTAGTGTAGGGTAGATGTAGGATTTTAAGTGTATGTGTGTGGATTGCTGTTTTTTTGGTGTGTTTGTGTTGTGTGTGTGTGTTTCTCGGAACAGAAAATTTTTTCCCAGGGGAAAAAATTCACTGTTCCGGGTGTTCTAGATTTTAAGCTTTCGCTTAAAAGGGTCCAATTAATTAGCGTTCTCTTTTCTAAGCATTCGCTAATTTAATATAGACCCAAGACCAATGTCTGGTGTTGAAACCATGGCCTTAAGCTTAATGTCAAAAAATGCATCATCATTCCCTTTGGGAAAAACTTAGTTCCCACTAATTACCACATCAATGGGAGCCCACTGAACACTGAAGGCGTTATAAGAGATCTGGGGACACAGGTTGACAGTAACCTCCCCTTCAACCACCACATTGCCATTGTGGTCAGAAAATCCTTCTATGTGGCACATCTAATTACCAAGGGTTTTGCATCCAGGAAGAAAGAGGTCATTATCTCTCTCTATTCTTCTCTCATTAGGCCAATTATCTAGTATAATGCCCCATTTGGCATGTACCTCACTAGACACATGCAACAGCTGGAAAGGCCACAAACGTACCTCACGAAGATGATCCTAGGCCTTAAATGCATGTCCTTCATGGACAGACTTAAAAAAATCCAGCTATTCTCTGTCTCATATCATCTAATAAGAGGCGATCTCTGCTTGACTTACAAAGCCATGTCTAACTCAGCTCTGTTAGAAATGTTACATCTAAGGAAATCCCAAGTCCTCCACACCACACACTTCAGACACCTCAACTTCATTATCACAATCAACAGAACATACAGGAGGGACAGGTTCATAACCGTGAAACTGCCCATGTTCTGGAATAGACTTCCCATACATGTCAAGCAGAGCACCTCACTGGTCCTCTTCAAAATCTTGATGAGTGGATGGGAAATAGAAAGTTCACCCGGGGAGACACTGGTAATTAATGTAGGGCGGCACAATGCCAGGGCACTTTTATGGGCTAGGTTTGTAAAGTTTCCAAGGCAGTTAGCCTAGTACACACCTATGAACCTATGAACCTATGAACTGTTGCATGGTATTAGAAAGAAGACAAAATAAAGTAAGTGCACATACATGAGAGAAAAAGCTTTACAAAAATTTACATAAACATCACTTAGAAACAGAGCATAGCTTGCATAAGTATATACAGTGTTGAACATTCATTAGAAAGAGACACAGACTTGAATATAGAAAATAAAGAAAAAACATTGCAAAACATACTGTAATATTACCTGCAATTTCTATCAAATAAAATAAAGAAAATAAGAGGCAGCTTAACTATGGAAATATTAGAAGGGGGCATGGCTGATAATGAAATATAGTTTGATAGTACTAGATTGAGTATGAAAGTATCATTACATTTAAGACTGAGAAGTAATGTAGTTATGAAAGTGTGAATGGTTAGGACTACTTGGGCTGTTATACAGAGTACTTGTTTTGGATAGATGAGGCAAGAGAATGAAGAAATTGTGATGGGTGGGCAGCAAGATAGTGGTTGACCTTATTAGAGAGAAGAAGAGATTGAGTCTTGCCACTTGGAGCCAGTGATCGGTATAATTTATGTAAACAAAGTTATTCCTTGTTGTTTAGTGGGTATCTTTTTGGCCCAATGGAGAAAAAGGGAGAAGTGAAAAAAAGCAAGTATTTGGAGGAAAAATAGCAGGTATAGCCAAAACGTTTATCTTCATCAATAGCTGAGCAGTAGCAGAGCCAATTTTTGCTTAGATGTTGTTTTAGTAGTAACTTGAAGGTATGTCTCTTGTCTGTCTGTCTGTCTGTCTGTTTTATAGACTGAGGGAGTTCCAATATTTAATGACTTTGGAGTATAGACAATTCCCCAGCTGAGTTGCTTGCTTTCAACAAGAAGAGGACAGATTTGTTAGTTGACCACAGTAGTCTTTAAATTAGTATGTTGAAGCATATTTTTTGTTGATGGGCATTTTTCAGGGAAATAAATTAAGTTGTGGACTGTCTGGAGTTGTAAGTATGTAAGGTAGTGGGGGAGTTTTAGTCAGTGTAAATCATTAAGGGCTAAACAGTGGTGCAGTTTTATTAAGGTATTTGCCTCAAATTTTGGCTGTTTTATCTTAACATGCATTGTGTTTAGTTTTAAGGGTGGTATTGAGATTTGTAAAGAAGGAGGATACATATAGAAGGTGTGGAGGTAGGTTAAAAGTGGCTATGGATTTTCTTGCAGACTCTGTGAGAAAATGCTTTGCTCAGTATAGTGGTTTTACTTTCCAATGGGTCTTTTTGATGACCTGGAGCAGATGGTGGTCATATTTAAGTTTGTCATTAAGAAATACTCTGCTCCATTTGTGGTGTGCATTCTTTTTTTGTGTGTTGTTGGATAAAAGGATGTGGAATTTGCCCAATAATACATTAAAATCCAAACTGATGCTGTACAAGCAGAACATTTGGAAATGTTATGTGAAATGAAGAAGCAAGAGAATCCATACAGTGAAATATTTTTCCTTTAAAAGCGTTATTATCTTTTCAGTCGGCAAGAACTGTAATAAACTAGTAGATATTAAAGGACAAACAGATAATAACACATGATAGTCAGCTGGGGTGTGACTATTATCTCACTAAAAGCAATTAAAGTTATAATATTTCCTATAGTTATTCTTGAAACTGAACAATAGTCAGAAAATAAAAGATGATTCTCCTCAAGCTATATGTAATTACATTATGAAAAACTCTGAATGACTCCTTTCTTGACTTTTGTTGAAGCCAGAAATTGGACCATGCCAACGAACCAGCTTTTGTTCAGGATATAATAAACTGCATCAAAACAACATGACTGAAGGGCAATGAAGAAAGAGGAAAAGTCTGGAAGAAAAGGATATTTAGAAGGAACAAGTCGTTAGACTTAGCTGTCCACTTAAGTGAGTTAACAGAACACTTAAGTACTGTGGCTTAAAGCAGTTGATGATTTATATTAAAAAGAGAAATTCTCTGAGTGAAAATTATATTCTACATATAGACTGTTAATTTACCTGAATCAGTCAGATGGAGAGAAAGAGCAGATAAATGGAAACTCCCTTGCAAGCGTAGAGTACTTCTGCTTGTGAAAATATTTGGTCCACATTATTGTCAAGGTATAACTAATAAGTCGTATACACTGACTCTCTTCTCTAACATCAGAAATGAATTCACAATTAATGAATTAGCTGAAATGCTGAGCAATATGCAAAGGATTAGAAAGAGAATTGCTAGCTATGGTGTTAAGTAATAATATTGAATTATCATTGTTAATATTTTATACTATTTTGCATGGTACTGTTCCTTTCATAAATATGTAAATTTGTAAATGTAGTGAAATTTGTGCCTATTTGTATTATTTTCTATATTATTGCATTAGTTGTAACAGTTTATTTAAACAATTTTTAGCAAAGTGAAACTTCCACTGAAAAATCATTGGGACACAAAAGATGCTGATAGATAAGTAGCTCTCTGGTGTTGTAGATAGGAATTGGAACTTTACAGTGGATCTTGTATTACACGTCTGGAAGGTAACAATTATTATTCCTTCTCTGATCTTTTTCATCTTAGGAAATACATGGTATATGATTTCCCACTTGAAGATGGGTTATAAAAATGTACCAACTGTGGGAATAGGAATATTCTAGGCACTTTTATTCATCCCTTATTTACCCCACTGATGAATATAATCCACCCTTCTGTAGAGTTTTAATTACATTTTTATAACATATATTTGTGTAGAAAGAATAAAGAGTGCTAAGGTGCTTGCTACTTTGTCTTTTTCCCAGAAGCTAGTCACTTCAGTGCCGATGGCTTATCTTATATTCTATAGCTATGTCAAGAATCTAAATGGCAATGCTCAGATCTGCTCTGAGCTACAACAGAATGGCATTAACTATACTGATCCCAAGGATATTGCCAATATCCTTTCAGATCAATTAAGTGCCAACTTCACCCCCCTCTCACCCCCTAAAGGGCCCATCTCAATACCAAAAGATTGCCAAATCCCGGTAATAATGGTCACACAGGTAAAAAACACACTCTTCAAAGCTAAGAATACAGCATCCATGGGACCAGACAACATCTCAGGCTGTGTACTACATGAACTACAAAATGAACTGGCACCTCACCTAAGTGTCATGTTTAATCATAGCCTCACCTCAGGCTTTGTGCCAACTGAGTGGTGCACAGCTACAGTTATCCTACTCCACAAGGGGGGATCCACCTTGGATCCTGGGAACTACCGCCCATCAGTTCGATGAGCCTGATCTGCAAGGCCATGAAACATATTATCATGGAACTTATAAACAAAGACATTGGCAACCATCAAACACTGGACCCCACCCAGTTTGGGTTCGTGAAGGGACGATCTTGTCTCCTGAACTTGATTGACTTCTTCAAATCAGTCTCCTTAGCTGTGGACGAGGGTAAAGTGGTCCACATTGCCTTTCTGGACCTTGGCCTTGCCAAGGCCTTTGATACCATCCCCCACTCTGGAATCATAGATAAGCTTACTAAGCTGGGCATTAATCCCTACATCACTCGATGGGTTGCCAACTGGCTAACTGACAGAACCCACACTGTAAAAGTAGCCGACTCCAAATCCAGCTCCAGACTAGTGACAAGTGTAGTACCTCAGGGTTCAGTCCTGGGACTGCTCTTGTTTAGCATATACTTCTCTGAAGTACAGGCCAACACTTAAGGACTCTGGCTAACAAAGTTTGCAGATGACTGCAAACTGGAAACCATTATTGACTCCCCAAATAATGTGGATATTCTACAAAAGGGCTTTACAGAAACAGATGCTTGGTGCCTGAGCCATGGGCTCAAGCTCAATGCCAAGAAATGTATAGTTATCCCCTTTGAGAAAAAACATGTACCTGTGAATTACCATATAGGTGACAGTACACAAAACACCAAAAGTTTGATAAGAGACTTAGGGACACAGGTGGACAGTGATCTCACCTTCGATAACCACATCGCCACAACAGTCAGGAAATCCTTCTATGTGGCACACCTCATCACTAAGGGCTTTTCATCAAGAAAAAAGTAGGTCATTGCCCCACTGTACTCATCCCTCATTAGACCCATTATAGAAAACAATGTCCCATTTGGTATGTACCTCTCAAGACATCTGCAACAACTGGAAAGGCCACAGAAATACCTCACTAAAAGAATCACAGACCTAAAGCAGATGCCCTATGTTGACCATCTAAAAAAACTTCACTTATACTCTGTCACATATCATCTACTCAGAGGTGATCTCTGCTTAACGTACAATGCCATGTCAAAGCCAGAGCTGTTGGACATGCTACACTTAAAGAAATCCCAATCCCTCAGAGCCACACACTCCAGGGATCTAAACCTTGTCATTGCAATGAACAAAACATGCTGGAGGGATAGGTTCCTGACCCAGAGACTCCCCAGACTCTAGAATAGACTGCCTATACATGTCAAGCAGACCGCCTCTTTGGCCGTCTTCAAAAGGAACCTTGACGACTGGATGGGAGATAGGAAATTCACCCCAGGGATCACATCAGTCACCCTGCTAGACAGTGGTCCAGGGAAGTAAATATTGTGGGAAGAAATAGCCAGGGAATTGTCATGGCTAGGCTTGTATAGACCCTAGGGTCAAAAGCCTAGTAATAGCCTATGAACCTATGAACCTACTGTTATTCAGCCTCTCTGACACAGTGTGTTTATTCTACTGTGGATTAGATGAAAGAAACATTTCAAGAATTTTGTCAAATATATAAAGGTACGGTCTCATTAAATTTAAATCTATGGTTCCTGTATCAGAAAGTAAAATGAGGAGACCTAATTTGTTGGAGTTCAATAGAGGGGAAAAGTAGCAGCTTGCTAGGAAGAGTAAATTAAGGCTAGAATCTGTAAGTTCAGAAGGGCAATTGTCAGATGTGTGAGCTGCAGAACATTACTCATGAGAAAGCAGTTCAAAATACTTACTTGTTTGTTGGTGTGTTTGTCTTTCTATCTGTTTGCATAACAATCATGTGAATGAATAGGTCTTCAGACCATTTTCAAGCAAACATGAGCCATAAGTATAGGGGTAAGTACAACATATAGAGACAGTGTAGACTTGAAAGTCAACTAACATATTTTTGGAAGTAGGATGAAACTGCAATACATGGAGGACATCCCTGGAGATGCAGGGAGAACAAGTACAGAAACTGACTGGAAGACAGGACTGTATCCCAGAAGCTATGAGACAGAAAGCTCATCTCTGAGTCAGTGAGTCATGGTGTCGCCTTCTGTGTAGTCAACCCTAGACAGTTGAGCAGGTAGGCCTTTTAGTTGTGGGAAGAACACAAGACAGAGGATACTCACGCTGTTTGCTAAGCATTTTGAGAGTCCTTATGGGAAAAGGACCTTTAGCAGACATGAAGTCATATCAGAAAATCTTGCTGCAGGTTAGATGCCTGAGCTCAAGACGTAGCAAGCTTGTAGGTTGATGGCCTCAGTTTTAGCAGAGGAAGTAAAAGCAATTATTAAAAGTCTCAAAAAATGAAAAATCTAGCCGTAGCAAGCTTATAGGTTGATGGCCTCAGTTTTAGCAGAGGAAGTAAAAGCAATTATTAAAAGTCTCAAAAAATGAAAAATCTGAGTGATAGATGGGTATCACTCACAGTTTTAAGGAAGTCTGAGGACTGATTTTTTTTCTCTACGAGAATTATTAATTTTCAAAAACATCATAAGCAACAAAAGTGCAAAGATATAAACAGATTACATAAATAATAGATTTATAACAAACGTGACCTATATACAGAATACAAAGGAAAATGTATGAACTTTACATAATAAATAACACATCCTTTATCTATATGTTTCCTAGAAACCCCCAAAATATATAATTACTAAAACTATATTTACACTAATCTACTCACCAATTTTGTAAGACAATCAATTAAATATCAACCTCACTTCAACACTTCCATATATTAAGACAGATACTATAAGTAAATCATCATAATTTAGAGAAATATAGAATATAAATTTAGTGAGATATCACTTATCAGTTCAGTTTTTTCTCATTCAAAAACTGGATTTTTCCCAGTACTTTAATATTGGAAAAGTCTTTCCTATAGCTTGGCAATAACTTGCAAGGTCTTAGATAGTCAATGCCCATAGTACTAAATCTGTTCCTTGACATTTGCTTTTAAATCCATCCAGTTTTTAGATATATATACATTTATATATGCATAAGCACTATTATAAAAGTTCTTTAATTTGTTTTAAGATTAAAATTAACTTAGTATATGTAAAATTTCAAATTTTCAATTGATGATGTCATCAAAAACACCCATACATTTTACTTTTTGTTACAATTTTATTAAAAATTGCTTTGGAAGTCTAAGGACTGAGGTGAAGCCAAAGTTAGTTGCAGTGTATAGCAAAGTGCTAAAGAGGGGAATCCATGACTATTTTGGAAGCATTGTCTTGTCATGCTATTTCTTAAGTTGGTTAGGGATTCATAGTAGGTAGACAAGTACAGGTTTAAATCACCATTAATCTGTAAGTGTAAGGTACTTTCTATAATCCTCGCCTGTTGCCTCATCTATTTTTCTTATGACAATCGATCTAGACTACCCAAGTTTTATAGAAAACACATACTCTGGTGCAGGATTTGAAGCAGGCACTGGCCATAAATTGTGAGCGTGGAAAAAGGAAATCATTCCTGGGTATAGATGCCAGCAGTAACACCGACATTATTTACAAGACATATCTGTAGTATGTAGTTTAATAGTCTGGGTTCCCAATGGAATTCAGGTTAGTGATGATCAGACAGTGTAACTGTTCCATAATGTATTTTATCTAATTTGGGGGATTTTTAGAGGTTTTCAATTTTATCATGGTGCTAAACAAAAGTCTGACCTATCTATCTATTATCTTTTAGTTTTATGCATTGCATTGAACATTTATCAGAGGGAATTTGGCAGGCTGAAGGTATGAATGAACCAGGTGACTGGAATATACGATTCAACTATATGTTGTTGATGTGCTACTAAGTCCAATGTCTCTAGAATCATTTGTTATTACAGCGCTGCAAATATTTCAGAAGCACAGAACAGTTTCAGTGTATGTCCTAAAGTGGTAATTCAGAGGGCTCGAGTGAAGTCTGGTATCCCACCTATGACCTAAAGGGTGACAGTGCTAACGAAAATTAGGGTAAAAAGGATTAGTCCAGATAAAATCACTTTAGCTAGCAGATCTAGAAGACTCTCTCTCTCTCTCTCTCTCTCTCTCTGATAACCTCTCTGTGGGAGGAATAAGGATACTGTGTTGAAGTTTCCAGTAGTTTATTCAGTTAAGCAGATAGATGGACAAGTATTCTTGTTCTAAGGAACATTATTTGTTATTGCCCTATATGTTCTAAAGAAGGGCATTCACTCTCTACGTTCACTTAAGTTGTACATAAATAGGTATAATAATAATGTTATATTACATGCAAAATATTACATACAGATATTTCAGGCACAAGCAGTAATGCCCTTCTAGCCTGCAAATATACCACAACATTTACTACCATAATCTGTGCTCAAGTTTTTTTTTTTAAATACCTAAACTACTGATTGCTTTAATATAATGTGGTAGGCCATTCCATGCATCAGCTACTTCCTCATTCCTATAGAATCTTCTACATAGGTTGTCTAATGATTCTGTACTATTTTTTAATAACCCTAAACATTCCCAGAAGCGACTTATTTATTACATGGTAGCTCCGTAGTTTGCTTGTTTTTATATATATATATATTTTCTTCGTCAGTGTTTTGTGACTACGGAGCTTTTATCCCTCGGTTTACTGACTATTTTGACTTTTGTTACTTATATTATATTATATTATATTATATTATATTATATTATATTATATTATATTATATTATATTTACTCTATCTGGATCAAGAGTTTAATGGAGCCAAAATCAAGGACAGGTGAAAGATATGATGCTGGTGCCATTTAAATTAAGCAACTAAATATTTGAAAAGCTTCCCTGATTTTAGTTGTTTGTCTTCCAATTATTTTTGGCTCTGGCAATCATTTTTTGAGAGTTAATTTTTTTCTCAAAGTGCAGTACCTATTTAATAATAATAATAATAATAATCAACTGAGCCAAAAACAGCTCATCTTATAATTGCATGATTACAGCCATTGATCACTGATGCAGGGGTTGGAATTTTTTTTTCTGTTTCTGCTTACAATATACCTCTTCTCCTTCTTGCTATAAATTAGATGAAAATAGGTAAAATAGAAGGGTGAGCTAAACTGAGTAAACTTTATTCAGGAACCCCAGAGCTAAAAAAAAAAACAATTGACATATTTCTATTGAGTATGGGCATATGCTTGAGAAAAAATAGGTATAATTATTACAGGTCATTGATAAATGTAACTATTAGCAGGTAACATTGGCATTTTTAAAACCATGTCTCTCTCTCCCCCCTTGTGTTTCACTTTTCTTAAGAAGTTACTAGTCTTTCTGGAGCAACTCGATTCTCCTCCTTGTGTTACAAATTCATAGGAATGTACCAATGTCTCTGAAACAAGTTAATTTATAACTTGATTCTAGAAACATGTATACTTCTTATTCAGAAACACAAAGCTTACCTAACAAAAGAACAAGCAGATTGTGATCTGTCATTAACATTTGAATTAGCTGATATTCCTGTTGGCTGGATAATTTGTTGGTGTAATGCCTTTCTGAGTAGAGCTGACCTAAAATTGGGCCTTTGCCCCAGTGCTAATAAATGTAATCATCATTCAGGTTTCGATGTAATTCTGATAACAACAGAGTCACTGAGAGTGCAGCTATAGAGAAATAGGGTTAATATTACAAAACCATCTGCAGAAGGACAAGCCTAAATATATCATCCTTTAGACCCTTTTAATCGGGTAAGTCAGGATTTTGCGTTGGATCCTAATCAATGGTTTATTTATTCATAACTACAATTAATGCTGAGGTCATTTTTTTATTTACTGTATTTTTCCACTTGTTAACCACATAAGAGAGCTGGTCTGCTAACTCTTTTCAGTCATGACCTGGGATCTTAATTCCAAAAAAAAAAAAAAAAACAGATAACAGAGCAGTATGAAATATATCAATAATGAACTGAGGTAAGGACAGTTCAGGTAATGCTTATCAATACGAGTAATCTTTAACAACAGAAGCTATTTTAATGTACTCTAGACAAAGAATTGGCCACATTAAGATTAAAATGAAGCTGTATCAGTCAAAGCAATAAGTGGTTTAGAATTAATAAGAAAAGAGTAATTGGCCTGTCCAATTTTTTAAATGGTTAAATCTTTTAACTAGTATCTAGAAAAAAATCACACTTTGTGTCATTCTGTAAGTGTTCCATTAAAGTGCCTTTGAAGTTCAGCTCAGAAAACTACAAAGACATCTTGATAGAAATAGACTGCTATCCAAAAGGAAGATAAAGAAGTACAGAATACAATTTTTGAAAAAAAGGAGAATTGTGCTAATTATAGTAATGCATAATCATTGGAGGGATCTTGCAGAAGTAACACTGTTGGAGGATAAATGTCCGCTCATCTCCGCATTTATTTATTTATTGTCTATAATTGTATTCACCTGGACTGGACCTAAAACTGGTCCATTAAGATCAGTGTACAACCTCAGTAAGCAAACTTAAATAAATAAATACACGCTAAGCTGTCATTGCTAAAAGTATCATAACAAAAGATTACAAAACCAGTATTCATGCACCCTGTGGCTCTAAATCTTTCTCTGAAAGGGGAAGGTGTGGCATATTCATTCCAATCTGAATGAACAATGATATATAGCTTTCTTAATCTTACAGTACAGGTGTTTTCTGATGTGATTCACTATACATATACATGCATAGTGATATACATGTATTGCAGTTCAAGGTTATTTATTTTATGAAAATGTATCCTGAGTATCTTTATCATATGAACCATATAAATATGTATATAGTTATAATGTCTGTTGAGTTTTTTGATATGTTTAGTACACCATCTACCTCATCCTTCTTCAACTCCTGCCATCCTCGTACCTGTAATATTTGCCCACAACTACACCTGCCTTTTATTTCTTAACTCTAACTCTCTCTTCATTATATCTGTTGTTAGGCATATTATTTTCTGTTGGAAATAACAATATGACAGTCTGTACACTTTATCACATTTGAAATGCAGTTCTCCATCTTTTGAAATAATGTTGTAAAGACTATTGTATATTATTGGTTTTCAAATTTTAGTGCCACTCTGTCTATTACTGTTGTTTGTACATTGGAACCTTTCCCCCATGGTCTCCACTGGAAATGGCTCCTGTGCCCAGCTGGATTTTCCTAGTAAATGATAAATAAATACATAATTACAGTTTTAGATTAGAAAATGGCAGCTATTCAGGTGTTCACTGTTTCTGTTTTGTTATACACGTTCAGCCTTTGTGTATTCTACCATCAACATAATTTTAAACAATAACGAATACATTTTTATTCTTCATATATGGAAAAGGCAAAAGCCAAGAATAGCATAGAACAAGTCAGTGATGCCGAATGAATAAGGTGGACTATGGGTTCTTAATCTCCATCCCTACTGGATGGCTGTGCAGTTGAAGTTATATTGCTTAAGACATGCTCAGGGATGTGATTCAAGATGGACAAATATAGGCTGAGAGTGACAACAGGGTATGGTCAAAGTCCCATGGCTAATGAACTTTGAAAGGAAGGCCCACCAGCAAACACATCCTCTACTACAGCAGATAACATGAAGAGGTCCCTTGACTTGTTAGTTGTAGAGATTTAGAGGGATTATCTGTCATTGACTGGGAATACTCTTATAATGGTTAAAAAGACATTCTCAGATTAACTATAAGGAGCAATTTAGTAAAGCTAGATTAGTGGCCCTAGAGTAGTAGTTAAGTTTA
>NC_056731.1:1280864089-1280974089 GCF_019279795.1 Protopterus annectens | reverse complement strand
ACAAAGCTGAGTCAATGAATGTCCAGAATTAAGATATTTTAAAAGTGCAGTTTAAAGAGGTCTGAGATAATGCTTCCATAGTTTTACATATGAGCCGAATGAGAATAATAGTCAGTGGTTACCAGGTTCTGTGGCTGGACAACCCATGTGAAATGGTATCACAATGGCTGTTTTCCAAGTTTCAAGAAAGTAATGCAGAGAGGGTTAGATTAAGAAGGTTAAACAGGGATTCAGATACCCTATATAGAGTACTGATAACCAGGGAACATGGTAAGCTGTCACTACCCAGGGATAAGGTGTTCTTGGCTTTGGAGAAGGCTGCTAGGACTTTCTAAATATGGATTAAAGGAGATGGCTGTGATTATGAAATGCGTGGAATAACAATATATGTGGGTCCACTAAATTTAGCAGCTAGGAAATTAACAATTCCCTTTGTGTCAGCATGAGCAGTATTGCCATAAACTAGTTCTGAACATTGTTGGGGATGGTTAACTTCCTGACAGGAAAACAGGTTTGTAGTTACTTTTGATTTTGCTGAATATTTTAAGTTCTTATTCAGCTTTCAGCAATCTAATGGCTCCCTTAAGCTCTTTACTGATTTGCTTAAGAGTGCTTTTATGGCAGGTAGAATGAAACCTCTTATAAGTGTTAATTTCATTCTCTTGTTCTACAGTTTATTTATATTGATATCCACCATATCGGTTGTTTTTATATTTCTCATTGTACTTGGTGTGGATAGAGACTTCCTTACCGGTACAACTGTTTAAGTGGGTGTAGAAGTCAGAGCCATAGACAGCTAGCTGCTTTTCCAATGGGATCCATCAAAGGAGGAGGATTACAGAAGAATTTATTAAAGCCATCAGGTAACTGAAGAAGGTTTGCTGTTGACACATCCATAAACACAAATGTATTCAAATGGGAAGAGCTACAAGTTTTATAGAAAAAAGCTGTTAACTTATGGTCTGATTTAAGAAATTAATTTGATTCATATGGAGGTGTGTAAGAAGTGGTCACATTTGTGAGTACACGATTAAGGGTACTGGGGCCCTAGTAGGACTATTAACTAATGTACAAAAATTAAATGCATGACAGCAAGGAAATATTGGGCATGCTGGCCATTGTCAGTGTTGGTCAGACAGTTAACTGTTGGGCATGCCAGCCATTGGCAGTGTTGGTCAGCCAGTTCACTGTTGGGCATGCCAGCCATTGTCAGTGTTGGTCAGCCAGTTTACTGATGAATACTTGACAACTATCAGTAAAAAGGTGTTAGGTTAAATTGAGATTTCAGCCATGGCATCACAACAGCAATTATGCTCAGAAGGGGTGATATACGATGTTCTGTTGCGAGCTATGAAATGGTATTTAGTCTTGTTTAATGTGATCTGGACATCTAGGAGTTTCAGTCTGATGTTCCAAGGAATCTGCCATGAGGTGATGATTTCTTTGACAAATCCTGATACAACCCCACAAATGCCAGTAAGCCTGAACACACAATAGAAACCAGTCCCAGGAACAGAGTGCTTTCATTGCTTTGAAACCAAATTATTTATTGTTTTATATTGTGTTTATACTAGTGAAATGTATTGAAGTTATTACTTTTTTTGTTTGTTTTTGTCTTTTTACATGCAAAGTCTTTTTTCTCAATGTTCCTTTCTTGCACTTCAGTTAAGTATTTAAAAGCTAAAGAGTGGCAGATAAATTGAATGAGCTGCCAAAGTGGGTGATGAAGAGTAAAACTGCAGACAGATTTAAGAACACAGAAGTTTTCTAGAAAGGACAGGAAAGCAAGAAGGCATGGATGCATGGTAGGAAAGACAGCTGGAGTCTGCTCTCTACATTATTTGAGCAGTCTAGGCAAATCTTTGGTCTTTTCATATAGGTCCTTTGTGCAGACCAGGCAGTATTTTGCCTCAGAAATGCAAGATAAGTGCTAGTCCTATTGGGTGTCTATTAGTTGTGTACATGATGCGTTTTATTTTGTGTATTTATGTAAGAATTTATTTAATTTACTGAGTCCAAGTGAGGCTGAATTTTCAGCTGAGGCTGACAGTGAAATAAATTTCTCTTTACTGTTCCATCCAGAGTGTACAGTTCTCCTGTCCTCAACAGATATGCCATTGTATGGTAGCACTGTTCCTAAAGATAGCCATATTCACAACATTACCAAGCATTAGTACTGGAATTGCTCTGTTTTTTTTTCTTTGTTAGGTGTTATCCTGAAGGAACATTATGCCATGAGTGTTTTGGAGGTGAAAGGAGTGTCAGATAGAGTGATGTTTATGAAGCTGGAAATTGATGGTGTTATGATGAATGTTGCTAGTGCATATGCATCACAAGTTGGGTGTGTAATGGATGAGAAAGAAATATTTTGAAGCAGGTTGGATGAAGTGGTGGAGAGTGTACTCAGGGGTGAGAGAGCAGCGACTGGAGGGGATTTCAATGGGCATGTTGGTGAAGGCAACAGCAGGGATGAGGAAGTGATGGGTAGGTATGGTGTTAAGGCGAGGAATGCAGAAAGTCAGATGGTAGTGGATTTTGTGAAAAGGATGGACATAGCTGTGGTGAATACGTATTTTAAGATGAGGGAGGATCTTAGGGTGATGTACAAGAGTGTAGGAAGATGCACACAGGTGGATTATATCCTATGCAGGAGGGCCAGTCTAAAGGAGATTGGAGACTGCAAAGTGGTGACAGGGGAAAACGTAGTTTGGCAGCATAAGATGGTGGACTGTAGGAAAACACTGATGATCAAGAAGAAGAGGAGGAGGAAAGTGAGGGCCAGGCAATGGCTCAAATGGTAGAAGCTGAAAAAGGATAACTGTAAGGTGGCGTTCAGGGAAGAGTTGGGACAGATACTGGATGGCAGTGAAGAGTTACCAGATAGCTGGACAGCCACAGCAGAGGTGGTATGGGAGACAGTTAGAAAGGTGCTTAGTGTGACATCAGACAGATGAAGGAGGACAAGGAGACTTGGTGGTAGAACGATGAAGTACAGGAGAGTATACAGAGGAAGAGGTTGGTGAAGAAGTGGGGTTGTCAAAGAGATGAAGAAAGTAGACAGAAGTACAAGGAGATGAGCTGTATGGTGAAGAGAGAGGTGGTGAAGGCTAATCATAAGGCGTATGGCAAGTTGTATGAAAGGCTGGACACTAAAGAGGAAGAAAAGTACCTGTACAGATTGGCTAGACAGAGGGACCGAACTGGGAAAGATGTGCAGCAGGTAAGGGTGATAAAGGACAGTGAGGGAAATGTACTCACAAGCGAGGAGAGTGTGTGTTGAGCAGATGGAAAGAGTACTTTGAGGGGATGATGAATGAAGAAAATGAGAGAGAGAAGGTTTGATGATGTGGGGACAGTGAATCAGAAAGTGCAAATATTAGCAAGGAGGATGTAAGGACAGCTATGAAGAGGATGAAGAATGGAAAGGCTGTTGGTCCACATGACATACCTGTGGAAGCATGGAGGTATTTAGGAGAGATGGCAGTGGGGGTTTTAACCAGATTGTTTAATGAAATCTTTGAAAATGAGAGGATGACTGAGGAGCAGAGAAGACATGTGTTGGTACCAATTTTTAAGAATAAGGGTGATGTGGAGAGCTGTAGTAACTATAGAGAGATAAAATTGATCAACCACAACATGAATTTATGGAAAAAATAGTGGAAGCTAGGTTAAGGAAGGAGGTGATGATTAGTGAGCAGCAGTATGGTTTCATGCCAGGAAAGAGCACTAGAGATGCAATGCTTGCCTTGAGGGTGTTGATGAAGAAGTACAGAGAAGGTCAGAAGGAGTTGCATTGTGTCTTTGTGGGCTTAAAGAAAGCATATGACAGGGTGCCTAGAGAGGAGTTGTGGTATTGTATGAGGAAGTCAGGAGTGGCAGAGAAGTATATAAGAGTGGTACAGGATATGTATGAGGGCAATGTGACAGCAGTGAGTTCTGTGGTAGAAGTGATGGCTGCATTCAAGGTAGAGGTGGGATTATATCAAGGATCATCTCTGAGCCCTTTCTTATCTGCAATGGTGATGAACAGGTTGACAAATGAGATCAGGGAGGAGACCCTGTTGACTATGATGTTTGCGGATGACATTGTGATCTGTAGTGAGAGTAGGGAACAGGTTGAGGAGACCCTGGAAAGGTGGAGATATGCTCTAGAGAGGAGAGGAATGAAGGTCGACAGAATATATGTGTGTGAATGAGAGGGAGGACAGAGGAATGGTGAGGATTCAGGTAGTAGAGGTGGCGAAGGTGGAGTTTAAATACTTGGGATCAACAGTTCAGTGTGTGGAAGAGAGGCAAAGATGAGAGTGCAGGCAAGCTGGAGTTGGTCGAGAATAGTATCAGGACTGATTTGTGACAGATGGGTACCAGTAAGAATGAAAGGGAAGGCCTACAAGAGGGTAGTGAGACCAGCTATGTTATATGGGTTGGAGACAGTGGCACTGACAAAAAGGCAGGAGTCAGAGCTGGACGTCGCAGAGTTAAACATGTTAAGATTTGCACTAGGTGTGACGAGGTTGGACATGATTAGGAATAAGTATATTGGAGGGTCAGCCCAGGTTGGAAGGTTTGGAGACAAAGCCAGAGAGGCAAAATTATGTTGGTTTGGACATGTGCTGAGGAGGGATGCAGAGTATATTGGAAAAAAGATGCTAAGGATGAAGCTACCAGGTAACAGGAAAAGAGGAAGGCCTAAGGTAAGGTTTTTGGATGTGGTGAGAGAAGACATGCAGGTGGTTGGTGTGACAGAGCAAGATGCAGAGGACAGGAAGAAATGGAAACAGATAATCCGCTCAGGCAACCCCTACAGAGAGCAGCCAAAAGAAAAAGAAGGAGAAGCTTAATAGTATCATAATATTTTAATTAGGATCAGTTCTCTGCTGTCCACTTACTGGTTCTTTCATCCAAGGCCTCAAATGCTGGCACAAAAACAATACTCTTAACAGCACTTTTTCTATGTAAAATGAAAGCACTGAACTGGTTTTGCATTTGGTGCACAAAATTCTAATGTATATTAGCATTTTAACAGTTTTTAAGAGGCACAGCTGTATTTTCGTTGCTGCGGTAGCGTTGTCGCCTCACAGTTAGACGTTGCCCGTTCGATTCTCAGTTAAAGCGTCTACTGTGTGACGACATGCGTGAATGGGCGTTCCTTCGTTGAAGGTTGTGCGTTAGGCCCGGCAAGCCAGCATGTAAAACTCTACTGCCAATCATTAGCGGACCGGAGTTCCGCTGTGGCGACCCCTAACCGGGAAAAGCCGAAAGACACACACACACACAGCTGTATTTTCATATGCATCATAGATACAATTCTGATACATTTAACAAAATCCATAACTTGATGTTGGCAATATAAATAAATAATGCATTCATTTTAAAATAGTTCATGAAGCTATGCAAGTCAGTAAATGTACCATTATATTATGGTTAAATGACTATAAAGTGTTAATGGATATGCGAATATGTACACTAGATTACTGTATCTGTCTATTTCTGTCTCCTTCCAAAGAGAGTCACATGGCAAAAAGACAAAAGGGCACACACATACACATGCAAACACACACACACACACACACACACACACACACACACACACACACACACACACACACAGACACACACACACATATGCTGATTACAGGTAAAGTGGATTTCTGTCAAGCATAATGCTCTGCCTTAGTTTTTTCTTCATTTGTTATATTGAATTCCCTATTAATAAGTCCATCTTAGTCCCACAGTATTATCCACACCCTCATCTCTAGTTTCACTGGTGTTGATCTACACATTTAGATATCTCGCTATGTGCTACTATTTACCTCTGTCTTACTTTTTTGACATGTTGTATTACTTAACACAATCTGAAAATTAATCTTTGTATTTTATTTGATACTTTGTCAGACAAAAGAAAAATAAATATACTGGTTACTTGAATGTATTTGGATAATGGCTCTAAGGGCTGGGAGGGTGGCGTAATGGTTAAGGTGTTAGCCTTATAAACACAAGGTACAGGTTTTAAATCTCACAGGGGATAACTGGCTAGGCTCACAAGGGCAGTTAGTCTAGTACCAGCCTATGAACAGACTGTGATGCCCACAAAACAGTTGCCTGACTTGTTTGCTTTATGTTTCACTAGGGAAGAGTTTCAGCAGTGCACATGTTAATCTTGATGATGTTGTATCAAGTAACTACTGCATATGTGTAAGAACTGCAGTCTTCCAGTGCATTTTCACATTCTCTACATAAGTTGAAACCTGTTCATGAAATAACAATAGGGGAGATAGCTACAGTGCTGAAATGATATATCAGTGCACTAAAGTAGCAGCTATCCTTCATTTATTTGTCACGGCAATCCATATGAAAAAAAGTTAATTGCAACATGTGACATTATAATAGCATTTGGTTTTGAATATTAGCTATGTCTGGCCTTGTTCTGAGCAGCATGAAAAGTATCTGAATAAAACATTTCCCTTCCAAATGCAGACTAAAAACAGTAGGCTACTAAATTATGTATCACTGCATTCCAATACCCTCAAATCTCATGTGACCACTGTGATATGCCATAATCAAGTAAAGTAGTAACATACTCTGAGACTGTTTTCTCTTTTGTTTATGCTTGGAGGTGCAGTATCCTAATATGATATCAGTTTCATGTTTTAGATTCTGACCTAACAGTTTTATATCATTAATGATTTCAAAATAATATAATTTCTGAAATATATTTGATAATTACTCACATGGGGGTTGCCAGATTTAGAGCATCATTGTTGCCAGCTCTGTCCACTATCTGCCTCCCTTTATATCATGTTAAATATGATTTTAATACCATTCTTATACAGAAAATATTGATTAATTTGTCATACATGCTAACTGGTATGCTACTTATATGTCCAGGGAATGCAGGACTGTGTATATGTACATATATATTTATATGTTTAATAACAGAAGCATGTTGGCCTCTTTTTAAGATATTTAGATATTTGATAATAGATATGTGTTAGCTTCTTCCGTTTTGGGCCTATATTGTTAAAAAGGTATCATAAACAAAAAAAAAAACATTGCGCAGATTGCATTTCTAAATAATTATTATTAATGGTAGTATGTTTACACATAAAGTGTAAGCTGGCACACTGAGGTGATTGTAGAGTTGTAAATATAGACAATTCAGACAGAAAATGTTGAGTCTGTTATGAAAGAATGAAAGTGAATGAAAAGGGTTGGGAATGCTTCCAACTCATAATTTTGCAGATCTCCCTTGAGAAAAAAGTGAATAATTAAACTTTTATTTATTCATTCATTCATCCATTTATATTGATTTTATTAAATAGGTAGGTCCCACTAGGCAGTATCCATTTTAGGGGGCAAGAATTTTAAATCAGCATTTACATACAAATGTTATTCTAAGCACAATAAAACTTTATATTTTTGGTGTAATGTTGATTAGCATAACAGACAGGTTAAACCCAAGGGTTTCAGAGAAAAGTTTACACTAACAGAATTCATTTGAACACTAATATGGAAAGATAGTCAGTTTATGTCATTTTCAGAAAGCAGTAATGCTGAGACACCATACGGTTAATAATAAAGAATTGGCTATTGGTTATCAGGTATAAGACATGAAATTCCTCTTTACTAATTCCTTTCACACATGGTAAGCATTAATTTTTATTTGATGAGCTGTAACACAAATGATCACATATATATTTTTTTTATTCAGCGATGCGTTTCAAAATTTTCTTTGGTGTCTGGTGAATAGTTGAATCACAGTTGTAATGTAATAAGTAAGTAAAGGTTCAGTTATTCTTTGACTGGCAAAAATAAATAATAATTCATTAACTTTTCTGAAAGTTTTAGGAAAAAAGCTTTACATAGATGAATAAATTCTAAATTCCTTAGTATCACAGCCATGGTCCATGAGGGAGGGTTAGAGGATTCATTTCTGCTATAGTTCTACCTATAAAACTATTTAATTATAGGTTTAGTGGTTTAGTAATACTGGTCTTATGCTTAGTGGCTTGGTATTGCTGGTCTTTCCCTTCTCTCTGAAGATTATTTAGATACCTGGTATAAGTAATTCTATTAGTAACTATTTGAAATGTCGGGACCCATTCCAGCGAGTCCCTTAATATGGAGACTGAACAGTCATTTCTCAGAATATTTTCTTTTCTCCAAGGGATAGCAATCTATTTATCTATAATTATAGCTATGTAATATATCTATATAATATATGCACACACACACACGAACACACACACACACACACACACACACACACACACACACACACACACACACACACACACACACACACACACACACACATATATGCTGATTACAGGTAAAGTGGATTTCTGTCAAGCATAATGCTCTGCCTTAGTTTTTTCTTCATTTGTTATATTGAATTCCCTATTAATAAGTCCATCTTAGTCCCACAGTATTATCCACACCCTCATCTCTAGTTTCACTGGTGTTGATCTACACATTTAGATATCTCGCTATGTGTTAAGTTACTATTTACCTCTGTCTTACCTTTTTGACATGTTGTATTACTTAACACAATCTGAAAATTAATCTTTGTATTTTATTTGATACTTTGTCAGACAAAAGAAAAATAAATATACTGGTTACGTGAATGTATTTGGATAATGGCTCTAAGGGCTGGGAGGGTGGCTTAATGGTTAAGGTGTTAGCCTTACAAACACAAGGTACAGGGTTTAAATCTCACAGGAGATAACTGGCTAGGCTTAAAATGGCTCGCAAAGGCAGCTTGTCTAGTACTAGCCTATGAACAGAGTGTGATGCCCACAAAACAGTTGCCTGACTTGTTTGCTTTATGTTTCACTAGGGAAGATTTTCAGCAGTGCATATGTTAATCTTGATGATGTTGTATCAAGTAACTACTGCATATGTGTAAGAACTGCAGTCTTCCAGTGCATTTTCACATTCTCTACATAAGTTGAAACCTGTTCATGAAATAACAATAGGGGAGATGACTACAGTGCTGAAATGATATATCAGTGCACTAAAGTAGCAGCTATCCTTCATTTATTTGTCACGGCAATCCATATGAAAAAAAGTTAATTGCAACATGTGACATTATAATATCATTTGGTTTTGAATATTAGTTATGTCTGGCCTTGTTCTGAGCAGCATGAAAAGTATCTGAATAAAACATTTCCCTTCCAAATGCAGACTAAAAACAGTAGGCTACTAAATTATGTATCACTGCATTCCAATACCCTCAAATCTCATGTGACCACTGTGATATGCCACAATCAAGTAAAGTAGTAGCATACTCTGAGACTGTTTTCTCTTTTGTTTATGCTTGGAGGTGCAGTATCCTAATATGATATCAATTTCATGTTTTAGATTCTGACCTAACAGTTTTATATCATTAATGATTTTAAAATAATATAATTTCTGAAATATATTTGATAATTACTCACAGTGAGTCCCTTAATATGGAGACTGAACAGTCATTTCTCAGAATATTTTTTTTTCTCCAAGGGATAGCAATCTATTTATCTATAATTATAGCTATGTAATATATCTATATAATATATCTATAGCTAGCCAAAATTTCACTTACTTGAAATCCATATCACCGAGACGAAAAGGCCAACAACACCAGAACACTGACGTCCCGGGCCACCAACTTACCAATCCAGGTAAGTAAACACTTAGCCATCTCGTTTAACTTTGCCCCTTACCCCCATGGTAGTGCAGTCTTGGAGTTGGTTTGCTTTCCTTCAGTTTACGTGTTTTTTCAGGATGGCCAAGCGTTTACTTACCTGGAGTGGTAAGTCACTGTTCCGGACTTTGGGTAAGAGAAATAATTTCAGTCTACTTTTTTTTATTGGAGTGTTGGCACTTGGCATTACAAGTGTTATCATTTCAATAGGAAGCCAATTCTATTTAATTGAAGGTTCTTAAAATTGTTGGGCTCAGTGAAACTCTGGCAGCTAAGCACTCCATCTACATGTTCCAAGCACCAACTTAGATTTCATAATCAGTATCTCCTTGCTCATCATGTACCCTCTCCACCTATTTTCCATCTGCTTACACAGCACAATGCAATGTTTTATTGAATCTAGTGAATTTAATTAAAATAAGGGACATTTGTCCTAATCTGCTGAATATTATACCAAGCAGCTGACCAGCTGTTGAGAATACTGAAGAGTCCCAACCTTATTACTCTTGCACTGGAGTGGGTTACCAAACATCATGACTTGTCCTGCCTGCAGGATAATCCCACAAGGGTTCATAGTGACTAAGCAGATAGTCCCTGTCTCTGAATCATACAGTACTAGACTACAGGGCTTAGTCTTGTGTCAGTTGAGATGATAAAATAGATGACACAGAAGATACAGTAGGGAGCACTAGGCTACCAAGAATGTGACATTCTTCAGACAGATTGAAATCTAAGCATGTCTGATTTTGATTATTCATCTCCCTGGTAAATGCTCAAATCCTTAGAAACCCTCAGCAAGAATCTGTCTGCTGGCAAAGGTAATATACAATTACATAAACTAATACATTTGTATAAACTAGGTATGGAGGACAGTACAGTCATGGTGATGGATAACAGACATGAAGAGATATATATTGGTACATGTCCATTACATTCAGTTAAGCAACAGACTGCAAGAAGCCATCAAATGGATGATTGCTAGCTTAAAAGCAACACTGACACATTAAAATTAAGGAAGTGAACTGAAAGCAAGGAGAATAACAACACATCCTTCTGTACTAAGTACTCGTTCTAACAGAGAAACTCATCCTGCGAGAATATACAAGATATAGAGGTGTGCAGATGTTCAGCAACCTATATACAGCCAGCATTTTAGAGGAAGCAGTTATAGTTGGCTTTTATATGATACAGTTTTGTCATTTTTTTTCCATGTCAAGATCTATAGAGGTTTCAAATACTATCTGAAATCTTGTCCACTGACAGAAATTTTACTACTTCAAGTAGCTTACCTGTGGGCAGGGAAAATCATTTAGAAATAGGGCAAAGGCTGGAGTGTTTAATGACATGGTAAATAAATACAAATAAATATATAAATGAAAGAGAGCAAAAGTAGTGCTTAACAGCTAGAAGATGATATACATCAGTGCTGAATGATTTGAAAATGCGGATCCAAAGTAAGAGTTGAACATTTTTTGCAAGTAGAAACCATCTGGGCAACCATGTGTTGAGGTCTGGGTGACGAATGAAGCTTCTGCTGGTCATAATTAGTAGGCATTTATAGAATCAATGAAATGGAAACATTGCAATTGGAAATTTATACTCTGTCTACAGTTCATATACGTTGTATGCAGTAGTGCAGTGACTGCACATAGGAAGAAGCATGTAGAAAGGCAGACAGCAATTCATAGGCACATGTAAAGGGGATACACTTCACATGTATGCACATCAGAAAGAGCACAGAAGCAGTATGGATATCTGAAACAACATTATTCATGAGGTGCAAGAAGTGCACACAGTGGCACACATGGAAGAACACAAGATTGTTAAGTATTGCAGCCAGCAGCAGTGGACATTACCACAAACTCCACAGAAAAAAACGAATATCTTACCATTTGTTATAAGCCATACAATAGCTGCAGAATGCATCTGGTCATTCAGTTGAGCAATGCTGATGTACCAGGAGGCACATTAGGCTGTGATTCCTGTACTTAGTGTTTTTAGTAGGCCGTAAGTGCAAGGCATGTTTCATATGTAAGGCCAGACACTGGATAAAGCTACACAGACTGTGGAACTGAGCAGTGGTAGAGGTAGGCCAGTAGCACTGGAAACCATGTTAGCAGGCACCTTCCACAAACCTTGGCAATTACCCCAGACGGTTTAGACTATAAGCTATTAATGAGCTATTTTCTTTGGTACAAGGATGATTTTCTCAGACTTTTTTTTTTTTTTTGCCTACTGCTGTGACCCTGAGCAATTCTCTTAATCAGAGAATGCTTGTGGGCAAAAGGAAATTTGAATTAAGCTCCTTCATGTTCATGGACTAAATGCCTAGTAACTAGCTATGAACCTATAACCTATGAACCTACAGAATTCACAGCAGGCATATCACCAGTATCTACCAGTCATATTTTGCACAATTTTATGGCTTGCCTTCTGGAGTATATGGACAATTTTATAAAAGTTCTAGACCCACAGGAGGAAATAACCCATATAATGTAAGGATTCTATCCAGAAAGCCACCTAATGAGACTTCTTGGTTTAGCAGATGTCATACATACAACGACAAAGAAACTGGATATAGATGATACACTGTAATCCTGGGGATGGCAGTCATTATGCCAGTGTGTTGCACTCCAGTGCCATAAAGCATGTGCTCAGGGCTGGTTTATACTCCATGGAGAGCTCTTAGGTAATACTAGATATCTTTTGGAGGCATGACTGCTGTCTCCAACGCTACCTCAACAGGCACCTTTGCCTACAGTTTTACCCATATCCATGGAAAGAAGATCACTGCACATGTCATCTGGTAACCAAAGATGTAATTCTGCTGTCTGGACAGTTCCGGTGGTTCACTACAGTAAACTCTGCTGAACACCTGCCATATCTTTGTTTCCTGCTGAATCCTTCCTAACAAGATGTTGTGGAATCTTTAGGAATGGTCAGAATATGATAGTGATAAAGAGGCTGAGGTTGACATATGCCCACCTCCACCCTCATCCCTAAATATAGGGTCCTCAGCTAGTATGGCAACAATATGCACCCTCGATGAAGCTATTATCACACAGGTCCTCAGACAAAGGTAAGTGCTGACAGATGTAAGAAAAGTGATACATATTAGTAATTGTGTAGCAAGGTGTGTATATTGTCTAGATAACATATGTAGAAAAGTACTATCATACAGAGGTAAAATAAAAATAGCCATATGTAATACAGTATTAAAATGTAGCAAGGTGTCAGAAAATAAGTATCTTAATTTCCCAAACTAATGGCATAGAGACACGTTATAACAGGACTCCTGGTCACACATAAGCCAGGACTACAAAGTCATCCATCTGATGCTGAAACATGTGGATCTGTTCCCATGCCTTCACCAGAAAGAGACAGTGCAACCTGTACTGTATGCCCTCATTATGTACATGTATTTTCATGCAGACCTCTAACTAGAACACAGAAAAGGGATGGTTGCCATTGGCACAAGAAGTCAGGGGCACAATTAGCAGATGACAGTGGTGTGGGAGTCCTGTACAGAATTGGCATTGAATTCTGAAGTCATAATATTGTGGTCATCACTAAAGTACTAAAATGCTGGGTGCAGCAGTTTATGGTAGCTAAAGGTAAAATGTTGTTTAAAAGATCTCTTTTCTTTATGTTTATACTTCAACTGAAAGTTGAGGAGGGTACCAGTTACAGGGCACCAAATGGTTCCTACCCATGCTGGTGAGACAAGAACACCCACACCTAAACTATGGCATTATTTGAGAAGTGAACATGGTATCATGACTTGTCAGCAGGGGAGAGGGTGATCCCACACCATGCACCTAATGATGGTGTAGCTGTTTGTGGCAGGGACATCACCACTGACACATTGGATGCCTGGGGGTAATACCACTTTTGTCTTTCTCTTGGGAGGCAAGACTCAGAGAATGCTCTGTTGGAGTAATTATAGAAATCATCTGTAGCACTGCATGTAATGACCAGTTAACAACATGAATATTCCTGGCACAGACTGGATAAGCCACTGGCACTCCAACTCAACTTCTGAAAGATAACTGTCTATACCTTAAGGTGGTCATGCTCTGGTCAGACTGCCCATAGGCTGCATAGGGCTCACAGTGCAGTACCTGTTCCAGGGCCTGCACATCTCAGGAATGTTGTGGCTGCAACATCCCCGTCACTTACTTGAGGTAGACTAAAGGGTAGGATTTGCTATTTAGTTACCACAGCAAATCTGCACATATGTTTCCATGATGCCATACTATCACCAATCTATCAGCCATCTTCAATGGACACAGAAGCTGTGCTCTTGTTTGTTTGAAACCAGGTGAGGAACACCCACAGTGCCCTACATGTATGAAGTTCTTTACAGGTGTGTCTCCTTCATCCCATGAGGATTCCTAAGGAATTACTGTAGAGAACAGCATGGAAGGCATTGACACAACGATCTACATGTGCCCATCAAAGGAGGCCTAATCACTTCTATCTCTCCTGACAGGCCTACAGAAGGAAGAATGGTGTTTCTTCCTGTGGTCTTACCAGCATAGCATCTTCTACTTTTAAGATTGTTGTGGACATAATAGTCCAATTTTGGTGTTCAGCCTCTCCAGATTACAATAATAACTGACAGAAAAACAGACATTGTTGGTAGGACCTATAACACAGTAAAAGTGCCAGTGATCACCCCACCACACACAGACACACACAGACACACACACACACACACACACACACACACACACACACACACACACACACACACACACACACACACACACACACACACACACACACACACACACCTATACAAGTATTATATGCAGACTAATTCATATCTGTCATGTTGTCTATCTTGCCACTGCAGAGATATGATCAATGGTAGTTCCCACAGCTCCCCCCTGGAAAGGATTAGACAAATATATTGCAATGTTACAAGCAAAATATGCATATATTGCTAAATGTAGGGAACAGTGGCCTGACCTTGCAGCATCCTATAATATCTGTCAAGGGCACATGCATATCTAACACCACCACAATTTTCTCATCCTCTATGAGGAAGATGTACAGGATGGAGGTAGCAGCATGACCCAGGGCTTCTTGTAATGTTCCAACTCTTTTTTTTGGCAAGGTCCTAGAGATAAGTAATCTTATGGCGGCAGTCCTTAACAATGCAACCACAACACTGATGTCTAAGTTCATCTCTGTCCACTTCTTTTGCCTCACCCTGTGGTTTCTCTTTCTTGGTAAAAGTTACCTTGAGTTTCCTAACCATTACTACAATAAAACATATACCCACACACCACACACATGCACACACCATGCAGATATGATAGGTAATGTGCAGCTGTGAGGTATGGCAACAGAGCATCAAAATGTCACCAGCAGCTATTAAAACAAGGTTCAGTCTGTGAAAATTTTAAATAGCATCCCAACTAAATGTCCTACTAGTGCAGGCAGTCTGAGTGACTGGCAGCCTACAGTCTAACATGGATGAATAGCAGCATGCAAATGAGCTTTAAACAGTATGGTGCACAAGCATGTACAATGGCGTTAGGCACCAACATTTTTGTTAATCATCACACCTGTAATTCATGCGTGACTTACATACATAATGTAGTGAAATATAGACAGATGGAAGAGTAAAAGCATGCGCTACATACACTACAGAGAACATATCTGTGCAATAGCACTATAGAGGTATACCTGCTGCAGGCACTTGGCTACTTATGTTGTCTGTCTGAAGTCTTTTCCTTATTCTTTATGAAAAATATGATTTCAACAATGTCATCAAAGAGAGCTGAATTTGATTAAGTTTTGTCTGTTGCAAATTTACTCTGTCATCAAGGTGCCAAATATAGATTTTCTTTTAATTTTGTATCACTTTTTAGGTTTCTTATGGAGGTGAAAGGTAGTTTTAATGTTTTCTGCCCATTTCTTTATTCTAAAGGTATTGTGATTTCCTGTTTTTTAATTGCCATTGGAAAGAATATAATTTTGTCAATTTCAATCACTTTACTTTCTCTGTGTTTTCCTGTAAGCATTTTATTTATTTATAATCTGTTGACTGGTTTAGTCCAACTAGGCTAGTAGCCATCTTTCAGGGGAGATCTAATATAGTATTTTAAAGCTCATTTTAAGGTATATTTAATTGCTGGTATTGAAAGGCTAACCAAGTTACATATGCTTGTTTTCAGACTAAGATCTACAGCTCTATGCCACGGTTTGTAGCTAACATGTAAAGTTTATCATAGCTGACTAATAGGTAATTAAAAAGAGAGCTCATAGGCTTTACCTGTAGCATTTTATTGACCTGAAGCTAGATATAATGTCATAGATATGGCTATGCCTTCACCGACTCACTGACTTTACACCACCATTGAGTGTCTAGATATGCAACATATTTGACAAATGCCAGAAGAGAACAACATGGCAGTTTGCAGAAATAACATGCGTAATGACCTGAAAAAAGATCTGGCAAGGCCTCTAAGTAATGGTTAAATCAAGTTTTTCTTTGTGTGTTATACTCTTGGTTAGATTAAATACTGGAGAAATGATTTTCGATAAGAATAATTTAACATTCAAGTAGATTTGTCTTGTTTCTGATATGCTGGAATGTTTTTCCTGAAACTGCTAGTTTCATTCATGCATTAGAAATCTACCTACAGGTAACACTTTCCAACTGAGATATATATCTGGTCATTTCTGACTGATAATACTAAATTAAATATCTAAATTTAAGAACTTCTGTTAACCCTGAAGCTAGATACATGAGATGTACCTATCCCTTCTTTATTAAAATCGCTGCAGGAGATAACAGATGATGACAAAATACCAGAACGAAATTCATTAAAACTTCACAAAAAAAGCCAAAAGAGTGAGAACAGAAACATTACCTGCACTGTTTGCACAAAAACAATGATTAACTATGAGCTGTCCTGTTTCCCTGTGGTTGAGTAACAATGAAATTAATACATTTAAGTAAAGGGGAGTGGTGCAAAAAGTTCAACACATGGGGTGTGCAATTTATTTAAGAGTATTTTTCCAGCAGAAGCTTCAACTACTTCAAACTCAAGGAAATACAGAGAAAATACAGAGATACTATTAAAATAGCTTCAAATAGAGAACAGGAGTTGTACTTAAAACGTGTTTCCACTGTTTGTGGCTCTCTTTGAATTAGTTTAATGAAAATGGAAATTACTTCATGTTATGGACAAAAATGGGTGCTGTTGTCCTTTAAAAGCTCTTCATTTTCTGCTTTTTTGCCCAAGTTTCTCTTTAACAATGTGCATCTCCCATGGGATTTTGATTTGCAAATACACTATATTTATACTTTTTCACTGAACTTCAACAGCCATTTTTCAGGTTACTCTGGTAGACTTGAAGTTTAATTCCTCCAGCAAGTAGACACCAGAGTAAGGTAAGCAATAAAAACAATACAAATAGTTCTAATATTAAACCAACAGATTAAGCACTTTCATCTTCTTACAGAAGAGTTCATCAGATTCTGATGAAGTCAGCGCTTAATCTGTTGGTTTAATATTAGAACTATTTGTATTGTTTTTATTGATGGATGCTGCTGTTTTCTAAAACGCTTTATTCAAACCAAATAAAATCCAAAAAACTGTAGATAAGAAAATGTTAGTGCTTTCGGGTGTTACCCTTCATCAGACAAGGACACAAACAGTATAAAGCACTATTTAAAATAAACATAGTCCAATCATAAGCTAGTAAAAGACCCGCCTAATTTTCAGGGCGGGCTTCATAGGTATGACGTCATTTAGACCAGGCCATCTATGGGCCATAAGCTCTATAATCCACCTCGACTCTATGAGCTCTGTGAGTTGTTTTATGTCCCCCCCACTTTTGTTAAGTTTGACATTCACAATAGCCCGAAAGCTAAAATTGTGTGTAGGAAACTCATTGACATGCCTACACAAAGCATTGTGTATATCGCCATTTCTTATGGCTGATAGATGTTGTAGCACCCTTACTTTGAACATATTATTAGTCTTGCCCACATAGAAACATGGGCAAGAATTACATTCAGCCAAGTAGACTATGTCTTTGGTCCTACATGTTGCCCTGGCTTTTAGTTGAAAATTTCTACCTGTAATGTGATGCACAAAAGTTGTATCCCTATTAATATAGGGGCATGCCTTGCCTTGATGTGTTGCCAGTTTGCTTAACATGTTTTCTGTCCTGTAAGGTATGCTCTCCACAAAGAATGTCCTTCAGATTTTTATTCTTTCTATATCCAAAAATGGGGTGGGGACCTACTACATTCCTAACCTTGTCATCACTGATTAGGATATTCCAATTTTTCTTTATAATGTCAGTGATGTCCTTGATGTTACTGCTGTATGTGAACATCAATTTAAAATTACGCTCTTCCTTTTTGTCATCACTGATCTCCCTAGTTGGTGATGCTTGTGAGTGTAGCCATGGTTTATACCTATGTCCCCTCTTTGCTTTACTATTTGAAATGGTCTTATTGGCCATCTCATCCTGGTAACCCCTGTCTTGTAAAAAACCTCTCAACCTATTGGTTTCCCCTTCAAAACCAGATTCTTCAGTACAAATCCTGGATATCCTGCTTACCTGTCCTTGTATTATACTAGGAAAGGTATACCGTGGGTGCATGCTATCGTATGATAGAAGCGTGTTTCTCCAGCATTCCTTTCTGTGTAAACCAGTGGTAAATCCTAAACTGGTTTGTGCTATTGAGACATCCAGGAAATCTATATGGGTGTATGATACTGATTTGGTAAACCTGAAGAAAAGGGTGGTGGAATGTAAATAATCTACAAAGTGATCCAAGGAGGATGCCTCCCCCTTCCATAAAATAAAAACATCATCCACGAAACGTTTGTGTAGTCTAATATTAGACCACCAAACTGGATGATTATAAATAAACTGGTTCTCCCAGTAGGAGAGAACGAGATTAGCATAAGTGTTAGCACAGGGTGTGCCCATGGCTACACCCTGTGCTTGTTTATATATTTGTTCAGAACCTAAGAAGACATTATTGTCTAACACCAAATTTAACATGGTTGTTATCAAATTAATCTTGCAGTGCTCAACATCTCGTGTCTTCAAAAGTTCACCAATAGCTGTAACACCATAGTCATTGTTAATAACAGTAAATAGACTTTCTACATCCAGGGTCACCATAAGGTATGGGTCATCATTGGGTCCCCTCTGTACCTCACCTAATGCTCTCAAGAAACCCCCTGTGTCAGATAAAATGTTTTCTGTGTTGTCTACCACAGGCCGAAGTGTAGTTTCAAGCCATATTGAAATATTTTCTGTCACCCACTTCCTACCAGAAACAATGGGTCTTATAGGCGGGGCAACATGTAGGACCAAATACATAGTCTACTTGGGCTGAATGTAATTCTTGCCCATGTTTCTATGTGGGCAAGACTAATAATATGTTCAAAGTAAGGGTGCTACAACATCTATCAGCCATAAGAAATGGCGATATACACAATGCTTTGTGTAGGCATGTCAATGAGTTTCCTACACACAATTTTAGCTTTCGGGCTATTGTGAATGTCAAACTTAACAAAAGGGGGGGGGACATAAAACAACCCACAGAGCTCATATAGTCGAGGTGGATTATAGAGCTTATGGCCCATAGATGGCCTGGTCTAAATGACGTCATACCTATGAAGCCCGCCCTGAAAAATAGGCGGGTCTTTTACTAGCTTATGATTGGACTATGTTTATTTTAAATAGTGCTTTATACTGTTTGTGTCCTTGTCTGATGAAGGGTAACACCCGAAAGCGCTAACATTTTCTTATCTACTGTTTTTTGGATTTTATTTGGTTTTAATAAAGCGTTTTAGAAAACAGCAGCATCCATCCGGAAGGTTTATTGCCTGTGTATTTTGAATTGTCTTCCTTTGGTTGGATTTTGTCAGCATCGAGCATTGTTGGGTATATTGTTTTTATTGCTTGCCTTACTCTGGTGTCTACTTGCTGGAGGAATTAAACTTCGATTTTTATCCATGTGAACTGATGTTTCTGCTGATACTATCATGCAGTCAACTGTTGAGGAGGGACAGCCCTTATAGGAGCTCTTTGTGGCTGGTTTGTGTTTTTGGTGTTTTGGAACCAGTGTTTTTCTTGGATTACTCCGGTAGACTTGGCAAGTCTATTCTCATCTCCAACCTCCTCCAGTACAACCCATTTTGATGTTTTCCCTTCTGTTTTCCCCTTTTTCAATTTTTCCCATCTCCCCCTTACTATTATTTAGTGATACTGTCAGGGTGTCCTGATAAGGATATAATATATTAAACCCTTTAAAATAATAACAGTTTACCTCAGGTATTTTAAATATGATTGTGCATAGTTGTATTTGTTTCTAATATCTGAATATATCTGAAATACTATGAAGTAATACAACTCTTAATGTTTTCATGTAGTCCTTCACATGTGTGGAACATTAATCCTTAACCCATGATTTTAGATACTTTCCACTTTTGACATAAGTGGGCATGCTCTTCAAAATGCCTTTACTTTTCCTAATTCATCGCAAATGGACTGCACTTTTACATATAAGTATAGAGGCGCTTCTTGCTCATAACTGCTATGCAATTATGAACTACCGGATTAAGAATACCTACCTTAGACTTTCAATAATAGTAATTAAAGGAGTGTGTGGGACACAACCCACCATATGCAGAATAAAGGGGTGCTAAACTTCCCGCATGAGTTATGTATTAAAGCTGTACTGTGATGTATTTTTTACGTTTTTCAAAATGCTGATTCATTGTTTTAATTTCAGTAAAATATGATTCACTTAACTGACATGAACCCAGTTTCACAATCATAAAATTAGTCTGTACAATAAAGTGTAGTGCATAAAGTACATATTAGCATTTATAGGTTCATAGGTTTAAATCTAGGCAATTTGCCCTAGAGCATTTATAAGCCTAGCCAGAGTGTGTTTGTCTTTCACCACCCCTTTAGATTTGTTGACTGTGCCTCTCAATAGTAAGTCACAGAAGATAGCCCTTTTAAGGTTAGTTTAACTGTGCCTCTGTCTAGTAGGGACACAGAAGAGATCCCACGGGTAAACCTACGATCTCCCATCCACTCGTCAAGATTTCTCTTGAAGAGGGTCATTGAGGGGCTCTGCCTAACATGGATTGGGATTTTATTCCAGAGTGAGAGGAGCCTCTGGGATATGAATCTGTCCCTCCAGCATGTCCTATTTATTTCTGTGCTGAGGTTTAAGTAACATTGCCTCAAGATTCCCAGATTCACCAGCTGGACTGGAGAGTAAACCCGAAACTGACTTTTGGACATGCCAGAATTGTATAAGGAACTACTTTTTGACTGATCAAAAAGGACCAATAGGGAGCCAAGTACTTAAAGGGAGTATAAGAGGGTGTAGTGCTTTAGTTTATTAGTGCTTACTTATAAGATTACTTATATGAGCAAGTGCAGGGCTTTAGAATGAAAATAGAGTGCTTACTTTGGGATTTAGAACAGTTCTAAGGGAAAAAATGAAGAGCAGACTTTGTGGAGCCGGGAATAGTTTAATCCTGTTTAAGCGGCGCTGCCCGATACTGCGCTATGCGCAAAATCATGCAAAACCATGCAAATGCGGGTTTTAAAGCAGGGAAACTGAAAGAGATAGGAATTGACGCAAAACGACCAATATGCTACTAGTTTCAGGGTTGAGACCACTCCTCCAGGGGCAGATAGGCTGCTCAAAGCTCCCCACTCTCACTGGTGAACAGAGAAGCTTCCTCCTATCCAAGTAAGGATATGGGCAACACAGAAAACTATACCACAGTCCGGAATTCAGCAAAACCTGAAATCTGGAGTAATCTAGTTCAGCAAAGGCGGGAAAAGAGAATTTTTTTTTTGTTTGTTTTTTTGTTTGTTTTTTTTCAAGAAACAGCAGAATAACACACAGAAAACACTGTAAATGCTACAAACAGGCTAGCGTACTTTAGTGTGTAGCCTACAACAGTTATACAATATAAAAACAACTTAAATTGATATAAAACAAGTGCAAAAACTGTAAAAAGCAGAAGACAAATGCAATTTAAACTTTTTAAAGCACACACAGATCAGTTAGAAATTTGCTTTTTAGGCGGGAAAAGACAGTCGGAGCAAAAAACAGAGAAAAAAATACTTAAATCTGGAAAAGTCTCTCTTGGGTCTCTCTGTTGCATGTATCACTCTGCAGGACACCACGAGGAGCTATACGGAGTTGTATACTGGCGCAAAACTGCACAAATGCAGTTTTTAAAGCAGGGAAACTGAAAGAGATAGGAATTGACACAAAACGACCAATATGCTACTAGTTTCAGGGCTGAGACCACTCCTCCAGGGACAGATAGGCTGCTCAAAGCTCCCCAGTCTCACTGGTGAACAGAGAAGCTTCCTCCTATCCAAGTAAGGATATGGGCAACACAGGAAACTATACCCCAGTCCGGAATTCAGCAAAACCTGAAATCTGGACTAATCTAGTTCAGCAAAGGCAGAAAAAGAGAATTTTTTTTTTGTTTGTTTTTTTCAAAAAACAGCAGAAAAACACACAGAAAACACTCTAAATGCTGCAAACAAGCTAGCGTACTTTAGTGTGTAGCCTACAACAGTTATACAATACAAAAATGACTTAAATTGACATAAAACAAGTGCAAAAACTGTAAAAAGCAGAAGACAAATGCAATTTAAACTTTTTAAAGCACACACAGATCAGTTAGAAATTTGCGTTTTAGGCGGGAAAAGGCAGTCGGAGCAAAAAAACAGAGAAAAAAATACTTAAATCTGGAAAAGTCTCTCTTGGGTCTCTCTGTTGCCTGTATCACTCTGCAGGACACCACGAGGAGCTGTGCAGAGTTGTATAATGGCGCAAAACCGCACAAATGCAGGTTTTAAAGCAGGGAAACTGAAAGAGATAGGAATTGACCCAAAATGGCCAATAAGCTACTAGTTTCAGGGCTGAGACGACTCCTCCAGGGACAGATAGGCTGCTCAAAGCTCCCCACTCTCACTGGTGAATAGAGAAGCTTCCTCCTATCCAAGTAAGGATATGGGCAACACAGGAAACTATACCACAGTCCGGAATTCAGCAAAACCTGAAATCTGGACTAATCTAGTTCAGCAAAGGCGGGAAAAGAGAATTTGTTTTTTGTTTTTTTTGTTTTTTTTTTCAAGAAACAGTAGAAAAACACACAGAAAACACTGTAAATGCTATAAACAGGCTAGCGCACTTTAGTGTGTAGCGCACAACAGTTATACAATACAAAAATGACTTAAATTGATATAAAACAAGTGCAAAAACTGTAAAAAGCAGAAGGCAAATGCAAGTTAAACTTTTTAAAGCACAGATCAGTTAGAAATTCGCTTTTTAGGCGGGAAAAGGCAGTCGGAGCAAAAAAACTGAGAAAAAATACTTAAATCTGGAAAAGTCTCTCTTGAGTCTCTCTGTTGCCTGTATCACTCTGCAGGACACCACGAGGAGCTGTGCGGAGTTATATACTGGTGCAAAACCACACAAATGCGGGTTTTTAAGCAGGGAAACTGAAAGAGATAGGAATTGACCCAAAATGGCCAATAAGCTACTAGTTTCAAGGCTGAGACGACTCCTCCAGGGACAGATAGGCTGCTCAAAGCTCCCCACTCTCACTGGTGAATAGAGAAGCTTCCTCCTATCCAAGTAAGGATATGGGCAACACAGGAAACTATACCACAGTCCGGAATTCAGCAAAACCTGAAATCTGGACTAATCTAGTTCAGCAAAGGTGGGAAAAGAGAATTTGTTTTTTGTTTTTTTTTGTTTTTTTTTCAAGAAACAGTAGAAAAACACACAGAAAACACTGTAAATGCTATAAACAGGCTAGCGCACTTTAGTGTGTAGCGCACAACAGTTATACAATACAAAAATGACTTAAATTGATATAAACAAGTGCAAAAACTGCAAAAAGCAGAAGGCAAATGCAATTTAAACTTTTTAAAGCACAGATCAGTTAGAAGTCAACAAATGTAAAATAAAATAAATAAATAAAATAAATAAATTAGCTTTTTAGGCGGGAAAAGGCAGTCGGATCAAAAAACAGAGAAAAAAATATTTAAATCTGGAAAAGTCTCTCTTGGGTCTCTCTGTTGCCTGTATCACTCTGCAGGACACCATGAGGAGCTATGCGGAGTTGTATACTGGCGCAAAGAATTACATACTTTATGCACGACTCGAGTACAATCCCTTTACAATGTCATTATATTATGCTGTGAAAATGCACCTTTGAAATAAAAAAATGAGCTGTTTATTCTTTCAGTAATTAAGATTTTCTCATTTGTAATCATTTCAAATTCCAAACCCTGTAACTCTAAGTACTCAGAAGAGTGCAAAAGAGGAGATCATATTCACTATAGTTGAAATGTCTGAAATCATAGTGCTTTGGAGTATTCCCCTTACTCTGGGGTATAGTAATATCGCTATTAGTATATATAAGAAGTGAGGGAGCCAGTACAATCTTCCAACATTGAGAAGTGCACTCTCCCCATGATAAAATGATTTAAAGACAGTACAGTGTTCATCAACTTTAATGGCTCTTTCTTCAATTCGTTGTTGATTTTTAATTATTCTGGGACTTATTACTGCAAGCCTTTCTCAATCCACAGCCCTTTCTCAATGCACAGCCCAATGGCTGCAGAAGTAATATTCTGTACAGTAACTTTATTTTTTTTATTTATTTATTTGTAGTTGGTTTACCAGTATAGTCCATTGGGCCAAAATGAACCTGTTTTCAATGGAGTCCTGGGAAGAAAAGCTCCAAAGCAATCTAGGTTATAGTAGCTTATTAATGATAGTTATACAAAAATTAAGTTTCACTTAAACAATTTCGAATAGTACATGTATTATTAGGAGTAATATAGACTAGTGATGAAACTTACAAATACAAAGAGCTGAGATTGACTTTTACAATTTCAAATAGTACTTCAAAACAATTAGGAGTAGTACAGACTTGTGATGAAACTACAGATGATACAGACACATGAAGAATATTGCAAAGTAGATATTGAGAAGTCATGTATATATGGAAGCATACCTATGAGGAGGTGCAGGCTAGTGCAATTTTGGAAATTCCATAAGGATAATAGAATAATGAATGAGTTAAAGGAAAATAATAGGAAAGTTGCTAGTGAGGAAGAAGATGGACTTTGCTAGTGTTTGATTATGAGGGGTGGGAACAAGAGCATTCCCACTGGGATAGTAGATGTGAATGAAGAGATTTTTTGAAGATGAAATGATTACAGGTTGTGCGGATGGTTGGTGGTAGAGAGTTCCAGAGGCGAGCTAGGCCATAGGATAAAAGATTTTTACCTGGGGGGGGCGAGTTGGATTATGAACTTCTAGTAGATTTTGATTGTTAGTTCTTAGTACTCTATCGGGGAGGTGCATTTTAAAGGCAGTAGAAAGGGAGGGACAGAGGGAGGGGTTGAAAATGAGCTTATGTGCAAGACTTAGTTGGGTATAGGTTAGGTGACTGGGTAGTTCTAGCCATTTTAGTTTTTGGAGTGAGGAACAGTGGTGGGTGTAGGACCTCTGGCTGGTGGCGAATTTGGCTATTTTGTTGTAGCAAGAGGAAAGTTGTTTTTTTAGAGATGACTGTAGGTTACAAAGGAGTGGAGCACCATAGGGAAGGGAGGGGATAAGAAAGGAAGTAGAAAGAGTGATCTTAGTGGCAGGTGTAAGGTAATGGTTTTGTCGGTAGAGCATGCCTAGTTTTTGGTGGGTTTTTTTGATATTATGTTGTAGGTGGGAATTAAATTTGAGCTGGTTATCAATTTGGACCCCAAGTTGCTTAGTCTCTGACACCAGATCCAGAGGTGAGTTATTTTGACTAGTAATAGAGAATGTGTTCGTATTGATGGAAGTGACTTTAGAGGGGGTAAATAACATTAGTTTGGTTTTAGGGGCATTGAGTGCTAGGTGATTATTCTTCATCCATTGCCCAGTGGTTGAAAAGGCCTCTTGAGTAAGCTTTAGGAGTGTGGGAATGGATGTAGCAGAGCAGATAATAGTTGAGTCATCTGCATATTGGATAATGTTTGAGAATGGGATAGCAGTGCAGAAATCATTTATAAATATATTAAAGAGAAGGGGACCCAGTATGGATCCTTGGGTAACTGTCAACATATATGTATACACACACACACACACACACACACACACACACACACACACACACACACACACACACACACACACACACACACACACACACATGCACACACACACACACACATAACTGCAAGCTTCAGCCTGAAGCTCAGGCACTTCCATGTACTGTCCTGTTATGCTACCAGCTATATCACTGAAGAAGTGATTATCTCTTCCTCACTTCAGCATATTAATCTTTCTCAGTTCACAACATTTAAACTCACACATGATGACTGCAGTTCTTTTTCAGTTGAGTATGTATTACTTATTGTGTACCACACTTCATTGTACAGAGTAATGATTTATGTAACCACATAACTGTTCATTAAAAGCAGTTAAAATATTTTACTTTTATTTCACCTATTTGTTGACTGGGCACAATTGTCCTTTTCTGGGACAATCCCTGTGCTATAGCTGGTAATGTAATTCATTCAGAGTCACGCAATAGGAAGACATAAGGACTCAAACCCTGTACCCTAGGCAAAGGAAGTAGCTGATTAACATCTCTGTCCTCGCTGCCAGGCATATACGCTTCTTTCTCTAAAACAACTTCTAGCAGAAACACTTTATTTTCATTTGTGTGTGTATAAGCTGATATTCTGAGCAACTAAGAGTTTAATATTAAATGATGTGTGGGTGTGTGTTCTGAGATGTGTGATTATACCACAACTGAAGCTCTTTATTCTGCCTGAGTTTTGTATATCTCCTGTTGTTGCATACCACAACACTCTGTATTGTGTATTTGTGGAGACACTAGTCTAAGCTTTGACAAAGACAGAGATGCTAAGGAGAGACAAAGTTTATCACATGTATCACTGCTTCTGTGCCTAGAGTAACTAACGAGCATTCTAAAGAGCTTTAGTTCAAATTTTAGCTAAAATACTTATTTATCCCTAATGCCACTTTATCTTGCTGTACACCACAAGTCACTTATTTATCTGAATTTGTTAACAAGTATAGTCTCATTGGGCATAGCAGCTGCTCATAAAAAGGGCCAAGAACAAAAGCTCCAAAAAATATTAAAGGTTATGTAACAATAGCATAGTTGTATTTGTTTCTAATATCCGAATATATCTGAAATGCTATGAAGTAATACAAATCTTAAGGTTTTCATGTAGCCCTATAGAAAAATACATTTGAATAGTAGGTTATACATGTCGTCGTCATCATCCCCTTTTTCCCATTTACATGGGGTCGGGGTATCGTATTAACTGTCGCCAACTCTCTTGATTCAGTGCCACTCTCCTGCCTTCTTCAACACTCATGCCTGACTGTCGCAGATCTTCTTTCACACAATCCATCCACCTCTTTGCTGGACATCCTCGCTTCCTCTTACCTTCTTCCTGTCTGTCCCAAATCTCCCTCACCAGATTGTCTTCTGCTTTTCTACACATGTGCCCATACCATCGTAATCTGTTTTCATTGATCTTTTCTGCAATTGGAGCTACTTTGGCTTCTGCTCTTATGTCCTCATTTCTTCGTCTGTCCCACAGTGCATCCTACCACCTTTCTCAGGCACTCCATTTCCATCACCTCTAGCTTCTTCAACTGTTCTGCCTTTACTGCCCAGGTTTCTGTACCATACAGTAGTATTGGTCGCACCACTGTCTTGTATACCTTACTTTTCAGCTTCTTTAGCATTCTTCTGTCATAGACTACACCTGATACTCTATGCCAGTTGGCTGCAGCCCCTCTGATTCTAGCTTTGACCTCTTCATTCAGACTACCCTTCTCCTCAACCACCCCTCCCAGTTACTTGAAGCTGTTTGCTTGTTCCACTATCTTCCCATCTATCTCTATTCTCAGCTTCTTCTGATGTTCCCAATCTGCTGCCATTATCACTGTCTTATCTGTGCTTAGTTTCATCCCATGTGCCTTCAGATTTGCATTCCACTCTCCTATCCTTTGCTGAAGTTCTAGCTCAGAGTCTGCCTGTACTGCCACATTGTCTGCATACAGCAGCTTTGTTGATCTGTCCCCTCCAACCTGCTTGCTGATGTAGTCCATTACCAGTATGAACAGCAGTGGGCTCAGAGCTGAACCCTGGTGTACACCCACTCCCACTGGGAACCCCTCAGTGAGGCCAAACACTGTTCATACTTGAGTCACTGGGTCCTTGTACATAGCCTGTACTAATTCTATCAATGTTTCTGGGACTTCAAACCACCACAGTACTGCCCAGATTAGCTTTCTTGGGACCTTGTCATATGCTTTCTCCAAGTCTAGGAAAGCCCAGTTTGACTCTCTCCTCTTCTCTAGTTTCTTCTCAAGTATCTGTCTTATTGCAAACATTGGGTCAATTGTGCTGCATCCTGATCTGAATCCGAACTGTTCATCTCCCATCTTACATTCTACTATTTTGCGTATCCGTTTATCAATCACCCTCTCCAGAACTTTCATGCAATGTGGTAGGAGTTTGATGCCTCTGTACTGTCCACAGTTGTGGATGTCCCCTTTGTTCTTGTACACTGGCACGAGTATGCTTTTTCTCCAGTCATCTGGAATACGCCTTTCTCTCCACACTGCAATTAGTACCCTCAGGAGCCATTTCTCCCCTAGCTCACCCAGCATCTTTATCATATCTGCTGTGACCTCATCTGAGCCTGCTGCTTTCCCTGACTTCATTTTCCTTAGTGCTGCTCTTACTTCTTCTAAGCTGGGCTCCTCTTCTACTCTCATTGTAGGCTGTTTCTGGGGCAGTACCGCTTCTGTGGGGTTTTCTTCATTCAGAAGCTGCTGGAAATACTCCTTCCATCTGCCTTTGATGTCCTGTGGGCTGGTAACCAGGTTGTTGCTGGAATCCCTTATGAAGGGTGTCTGACTATCTTCTTTATCTTTCTGTCTTTGCCTTGCAACCTGGTATAGTTTCTTTGTGCCCCTTACTGAGTCACTTTCCAGAAGCTGATAGAGTGCCTCTGATGCCCTATTCTTTGCTATTGCAGTAGGTTATACATGTGGATAATTAGAAAAGTCTGCAGCAACTATGTAATTTGCAGGCATCAATTATGTATATACAGGTAGGGTAACAGTGCTCCAAAAATAAAGTTGTCCATGAACAGTAATACACAAAAGGTTAACATGTTGGGAAATCAAAGTATACAACACCAGAGGAATTGTACAATTCACTGGGGCATGATATATGCCTGATATAACTTTATCTGTCTATGTAGGTGTTGAAATTGTGGGGAAACGAGTTACAGTGTAACATTGGGCACAAATGTAAAGCGCAATCCACCTACATATTAAGAAGGTAAGTTGGCAGGTTCCATATTTTAAACAAAAGAAGTCAGAAAGGATGAAATGCAGGAAGGAAGAAAGAAGGAATGTTGAAGAGATTTTCTGATGATGAGAAGCGAACAATAACTGTAAGGAGTCTAAGGTGGGATGAGGAAGGCTTTAATGTAGAAAATGGCCGACATTCATTTAGGCAATACCTCATGGATAATCACACTTCCAAGTTTTGAATAGCTGGGTTAAGAGAATCAACCTAAACATGTGGTGAGTTTGGACTAAGACCATAATTTGCTGGCGCTTGCATATTATTTCAACAGGGAGCTGAAGAGTAAGGTCATCATGCACCTGGGGGACAAAAAAGACATTTATGTTAGGAGAGTGTTGGGTGTTCTGATGCTTAAGTCTGTTGTATACCATTCCAAGAGGGACCTTTATCCTGGACTTTGATTTTTTTGTTGTAAAATATATGTTGTGTGCCATTTTTAGGTGCATCATAACTAAGTGCTATTAGTAGTGGTCAAACTCAACCCAGTGCCTTTGAGAAACACTGTTATAAGACTACGGGACAGGACTGGCATTAAATATCTCACTTCTCTGGTAGGCTCAATGCTGTTATTGAAGAATCTGATGTTGATATTGTTAAAGATTGATGTGACAAAGTAGATGGTGGGAGACGAGATGCTCAGGTGACAGAGACATGCAATTTCTGTCATCATTTGCTTGGACTTATTAATCAAATTTAAACTGAGTCAGTAATAATATTCAAGAGAGTCACTGAGAAGATATATGACTCAGGAGTGTTCAAAGCAATCAGACAAGTAGGAGCAAAGTAAACAACCTTTCTTTTGGCTGTATTAATGCAAGGGCCAAATCAGAAAGCTAGTATTCAACACTGGTACATCAGGTCTGAGAAGCAGTGGCTGCAAAAAGTACTATGGCAACATCTGCAGACTGGTTGAGCTTGGAAGGAATGCAAGATTATTACATGTCATCAATAAAAATAGTGAAATGGAAAGCCCCCCTGCCTTGAGAATTTAAGATGATATGGAAGAGTATTTATTACATCTGAGTAAATGAGTTCTTTCATTTTAATAACTGGACAGTAAATAGAATGACTGCTAAGAGAGACAACACATGAAAAGATAATAGGGGAGAAGGTTATAGCCAATCATACCAATCAATGACTTTAAGAAATAAGAAGAATGGCACCAGTCATCATCATCATCATCAATCAGATTTTTCCCACCTTCTACATGGGGTTTAGGGTATCATCAACTGCCACCATGTCTCGCTATTCAGTGTTTCTCTCCCACCTTCTTCGACTGTAATGTCTAACTGTCACAGGTCATTTCTCATATGATCCATCCATCTAGTTTCTCTTGCTTTCTTTCTGTCCGTCAGAAATTTTCTTCACCAGACTGTCTTCTGCTTTCCCACAGATGTGCTTGAACCATCATAATCTGTCCTCTTTCACCTTCTCACCTATTTGAGTTACTTAATATGCTGCTCTAATGCCCTTATTTCTTTGTATGTCCCACAATGTGCATCCTACCACCCATCTCGAGCACTTCATCTACATCACCTCAAACTTCCTCAAGTGCTCTGCCTTCTTTGTTATTCTTCTGTAATATGCTACTGCTGACACTCTGTTCCAGTTCACTGAAGCCCCTCTAATTCTAGCTTTGACCTCTTCATTCAGACCTCCCTGCTTCTCAACCACCCCTCCCAGATACTTGAAGATGTCATCCTGCTCCACTATTTTCCCTTCTATCTCAGTTCTCTACTTTTTTTGATTCCCCATTTGCTGCCATTACAACTGTCTTATTTGTATTCAGTTTCATCCCATGTGTCTTCAGTTTTGCATTCCATTTCCCCTATCCTTTGCTGCAGTTTTTATTCATAGTTTGCCTGTAATACCACAACTTCTGCATATAGCAATATTGTTGATTTTTCCCCTCTGAACTGTTTACCTATGTAGTTCGTCACCAGTATGAAAAGCAGTGGGCTCATAACTGAACCCTGATGCACATCCACTCCCACTGGGAATTCCTCTGTGAAAACAAACACTGTTCGTACTTGAGTCATTGGGTCCTTGTACATAACCTTCACTAATTCTACCAATGTTTCTGGGGCTTCAAACAATCACAAGGCTGCTCAGATAAGCTTTCTTGGGACATTGTCATATGCTTTCTTCAAGTCTAGGAATCTCCAGATGAATTCTTAGCTCATCTCTAGCTTCTTCTCAATTATGCAGTTGTACTATGTACATCAGTTCAGTTGTGCTGTATACTGAACTGCTCATTCCCCATCTTGCTTTCTACTCCTCCTCATAGCCGGCCTTAGGCATAGGCCAACTAGGCAGCTGCCTAGGGCACCAGTCTAGCAGAGGCGCTTTTCCAGTATTTATTTGGTGTAGGTAGACCAGGATGGGGGGCACCAGGTAGTGTGCTGGGGGGTTCCATGGAGCCCTTTTGCCTAGGGCACCAGTTGACCTAGGGCCGTTCCTGCTCCTCCTCATGTTCATTTATCAATCACAGTCTCCAAAGTTGTCAAGCAGTGTGACAGGAGTTTGATATCTCTCTACTGCTCAAAGCTGAGAATGTCCTACCTGTGGGTACCTGTAGAGCAGCCGAAACTTAGGTGGCCACACAACTAATCTGTGGGAGCAAAGTCAGCAGTTTCAGCACATGCCCTAGCCTGATGTCATGATTAATATCAGAAAGAATTTTATGCTCATTTGGGTGATGTGAAGGTGGCTATGCATGCATTTCCAGTAATGTTGTATGTGGTAGCAGGAATGCCATTGGCTGGAAATGTATCAAACTTGAAAACTCATCAGAACTTACTCCAAACTTTTTTATTGTTTACCAGCTTTTTGTGAGGTATCTTTGTTAAAAGAATTGCTAATGCTTAAGTACAGGAGAAAGAAATAGAATTTGTATCAAAATAAAGTTCATCCAATTATAATGGTTGAAAGGATTTTTGTCCAGTTAAAATGCACCCAATACATTTGGGTTTAGATACAAAATCCTCATTCAACCAGCTTCATCAGCAAAATACATCTTAGGTAAAGAGAAACAGTACAATAATCACCACCTGGCCCACAGAATATATAAGCAAATTATATGATAGGTTAGCCACCTAAAATCAGCGTATGAAGTGCACTGAACAAATACAACTAATTCAAATGCTCATTATATCATAGGTTAGTACTACGCTAACTGCCCTCACAAATCTAGCAAATTATCCTTTGTGAGACTCAAACCCTGCATCTTGCGTTTGTGAGGTAAACACCTTAACCATTAGGCCACACCATTCCCACTAAATATAGCCTAAAAAAGGGCATGAACACAACATTAACAATAGCTTAAAAATTATATTCAGGGCAAGACAATTGATGGACCAAGTGAACACAGTCCATAACTTCTCTTTCTTAAACAAAATTTGTTTAACTTATATTATGACTGAGAAACATTCAGAAATTTTACATTTCCATAACCCGGGTATCACTTCTGTGTCACTGTTAGACAGAGGCACAGTATACTAACCTCGAAAAAGGGCATAGCAAAATTAATTTAAAATGGGTGGCGAAAGCCAAACACATTCTGGCTAGGCTTATAAATGCCCTAGGGCAGATAGCCTAGTATGGACCTATGAACCTATGAACAACCAGTGGATAAGTATTTGTATGCTAAGTGAAAATGTTTTCCCTGTATTTAATTTCACTGGCATTTAAAAATAAGGTGCATTGAACTTATCTAAGCAGATATCTTTCCAACAGAAAATGCTTGAAACTGCATTCAGATGAACTGGAAGTTATCTGGATATGAATAATGCTTTGTATGTGTGCACGTGTGTATGCATAATTTAATGCACTATTCATCCTTCTTTTACTTGGAATCTTGAAAGTATCTGGATTAAAGCTTTAGAAGACCATGTCATCAGACCCTTTCTTAGATAGTATACACATACCCATATATTTATATCAGATTAATGTTCCACTCAGTTCTTTCTGACAGAAATGGTAAATCTACATAAACAGCAACAATGAAATGCTTATTTTCTTACCTAAAATGTAATATTATATATTGTTATGTTCTCTGACTTGAATCACAGTAGAGGTCAAGCTGACATAAATGACTTTTAATGACCTTAGCTTGCTTTTATGAAAAAGAGTTATACATGCAATTATGTTATCCCCAACATCCTGAGAGTTCTTAAAATGGTAATTAGTTGTCAATGTTATCAATGGACAGGAATTATGTACTACAGAAAATGAATACAAAAGGAACGCCAGACAGTTACTTGTGTACACTTGTGTGTCAGAATAAAAATACAGAGAGTATTTCTCTCTCTCTCTCTCTCTCTCTCTCTCTCTCTCTCACACACACACACACACACACACACACACACACACACACACACACACACACACACTATTTTGAGTCTTATAAAGTCTATGTTATTTGTAATTCTATAATGAAAGGGTTTGTCACACATTTAGTGTTTGGAGTTTTTTAACAGATACCCACAATAAATTATAACAGATTGTATTAATTCATCAAAAGCAATTTATATAAGTATAAAGTAACATATATTAAACAGGCTGAAAGATTTCTAGTAGAAGCTTGTTAGTAGTATACTGTTAGAAAGTGCTCCACATGTGCCCATTTGTCCCACATTTTGAGAGGTAGTGTTCCTCATTTTGGAGATGGAAGGTTAAAAGCTATGCCACTCACACACATACACACACATATATCCACTTAAGTACTGACTTACAGAAGACACCTTTTAATCTGAAATAAGATAATTCCAGTGCATATATAAATAAATCGGGACCAATGCTTTTCTTTATGTATTATCAGAGCTGTTGTCAAATGAAATCCAACAAATACTATATATAACTATATCACAATTCTCAATAACAGCTGTGCAGCTTTAATGTTTACTCAGTGAAAAACAACCTCCCAGAAGCTATTAGCACAGCTGCAGCCTCTGCCTCATAATTACTGCCACAGCATCACCAGCTGTAAATTGCCAGGATGGGACAGCTGTAATATATCAGAATGAGCTCATATGCTCATATCCATGTATCCACTACAGCTGCTTCCACAGAAAAATTGCCTAGTGGTATATGAAGAAGCTGACAAATGTATATATGTAACCAAGGAAAAAGAAAAATTAGGCCACTTTTAAAAAAGAACGGTGCCTGGAAAGTATCCCTGGATTAGCCTAATTATATTGTTAATGAACAAACTTAAAAAGTAAATAAATAAATAAATTGCAAAACATTTTATCACCATATCAAAGCCTTCAATGTCTAAGGTTGGTATTCATAATCTGGTAGTTCACAACTGCATAGCGGTTATGAGTGAGAAGCACCTCTACACTTATATGTAAGTGCAGTGAATTTGTGATGAATTAGGAAAAGTAAAGGCGTTTTGAAGAACATACCCATTTATGTCAAAAGTGTAAAGTATCTAAAGTCAAAGGTTAATGTTCTACACATGTGAAGGAGTGGTATTGCGTTACTTCATAGTATTTCAGATATATTCAAATATTAGAAACAGATACAACTATGCACAATCACATTTAAAATACCCGAGGTAAGCGTTTTTTTTTTTTGTTTTTTTTTTTTAATAAAGGGTTTAATATATTATAGCCTTATTGGGACACCCTGATAGTATCACTAAATAATAGTAAGGGGGAGACAGGAAATTTTGAAAAAGGGGAGACACAACAAAGAGGGGAACACAGAAGGGAAAACATCAAAACGGGCTGTATTAGAGGAGGTTGGAGATGAGAGGAACAATGTTTTTGTCAGGGGGTAGACCCACTGTTTTTTTTTTTATTTTTTTATATGAGAGGGTAGTGTAGGTGGTAAATAGATAATAGGGTGTAAGTGAAGCAGAAAGGGAAGAAGAGCTGAGGTGCTTGCAGTAGTCCCATTCCACAGAGCTTTAGACATTTATTTCCACTGCCAGAATATAGAGCAGTAGAGCACCCCGAGTTTGAAGGGGTATGGGCCTGTGGTGGTGCAGTTGGCACCAGCTGAGACAGTGTGTCTTCTACACACTGCAGTGAAGCATCATCTGGCTGAATCTTCCAAACAACTACCTCTTCCAGCACATCTGCAACCAAGTTCTGAACCCCCTGTTGTGAGGCTTTCCAGGTTGCTATTTCCCAGGATGCCTGCAGGACTGGTGCCACCTCCATGATCTCACAAGGATGTCCCCGGAAAGGGAGAGGGCGAGCTCTCCCTAACATGGGAGGTTTGTGTCTGAGTCATTCCAAGGGGTGTTGTAACTGTAGGAAAATGAACACAAATGGGAGAGAAATCAAATAAGAAAGGATAAAGGAATGCATAAATAAAATAAAAGGAGAGGAAAAAAGGGCATGGGGGAGAGACAAAAGAGAAAATACACTCAATATAATTACACATCAGGTTACACCGTATTAAATTTCTTTAACACTTTGCAGTGCAGTGCTTGATATTAAGCAGTGTTGGTGTTCTACATGCTGTAGTGTACCACTCAAACATAATGGCCACATTTTTCCTTGAAATGCATTAGATTTAAATGTTCCTTATGAGCACCCGTCATAAATAATTATAACTTATAAAATCAAGGACAGGCCTAAAAACTGCAGTAATGCATGCATGCAATCTATTCCTTCATTTACAAATATCTTTTAGTAATGTCCGTATAGACTTCAATGACATTAATTTCTTGACTTGTTTACTAACATCTGTCACACTCTTGCTTGCAGTAATGTAGTGAGTGCATTGTATACCTTCATTTCTTCATTTACTATGATCTATTAGTAAATTCATTAAACACAGTAATAAAAATCAGTTAAAGATGGAAGTGCTGCAGTTGTACACTGACATCTGACACTCTTGCATGCAGTTATATACTGAATGCAATGCATTTCTTTATGTAATTCTGTATGACTTACTATTAATTATCTCCTGTATATATATATATATATATATATATATATATATATATATATATATATATATATATATATATATATATATATATATATATATATATATTACTAAAATTGTTAGTATTTACTAACTGACCTCATATATTACTAAAATTGTTAGTATTTACTAACTGACCTCATATATTACTAAAATTGTTAGTATTTACTAACTGACCTCATATATTACTAAAATTGTTAGTATTTACTAACTGACCTCATATATTACTAAAATTGTTAGTATTTACTAACTGACCTCCTCCTCAACTGTAATGAAATGAAGTTTATCTGTATTATACATTTTTTCCCATTTATATCTAAGTATGCCATTATTATTTTAAGCTGGTGTATTAATTGCCTTATTTGTTTAACAATTCATTTGATTAAACATACAGTACTATCTGAATTCTCATAACTTGCTAATCTCTAGTTTGCTGTCATTAATAAACTAAAGTAGATAGCTTTGATGGAAAGTTTTTTTTAATAGGTATGCTTTGCATGAAGCAGTCTCTTAATTTGTGTCAGCATGAATGTGCGGACACTTAGACCAATGTTGCAAGTAATGTATGTTTTCAGTTTCTAAGCTGTTCAAAGTGTGTGTTTGATAGTTTTCTTCCTGAACAATTCTAAGCCTATAAAGTGATGATTTAGAAATGTATACAGTACTAATACAGACTTAATAATACTTATTTGTAAAAAATAAATTAAATTAAATTAAATACCGGTTATTTCTCAGTAAAGTATGTGCTTGACATTCACATCACAATGCAGCAACCCCCTCCACTCTTCCACAATCCTCCAGTCTGACTAGGGTGTGGTGCCTGACTGATGTCAGCCATCTTGCACATGCAGTTACAATTCTGAAAAGAAAGGACTTTCTCATTCAACTAATACATTGCTAAATAATTCTTGGCCTGTGTAAACTGTGTGGAAATTCAAATATTTTCTTTTTTTCCATCTATAGAGATGGAAAAGTAGCTGTTACAATACTTATGCAAATGTATACCTTTGACATATATATAAATGTGTGTGTGTGTGTGTGTGTGTGTGTGTGTGTGTGTGTGTGTGTGTGTGTGTGTGTGCGTGCGTGCGTGCATACATATATATATATATATATATATATATATATATATATATATATATATATATATATATATATATATATATATATATATATATATATATATATATATATATATATATATATATATATATATATATATATATATAGAGAGAGAGAGAGAGAGATTATCATTTTACCAATACATGTCATACATTTCAATTTTTACAGGCAATCATTGTTATTATATAAGAATTCTATACATCTGCTGATGTATTTCTGTATATAGATATGCAATGCTCTCTGTAGCATTATTATAATAACAATATAGTTACGTTTCTGCAGGTACACATTTTTATACCACATAATTGCAGTAATGCAATATCCTCAAATGTTTTACTCATGGTAAATATACCACCCCCCCAAAAAAATTATACTTACTATAGAACTATAGAACTTACTATAGAACTCTGGCTTTCTTGCCTCTGCCTGGTCTATCCACTCAGCCAGTTGGTTCAACCTGTACTTCTTCAGGTTATTGTATTTGTAACAGTCACAACACTGCTGGCCGGAGTGTGATCCCTCTCAGGGTCTTAAGGAACTCACCCAAGCCCTACCACATAGCAATAATCTCTGCCTTTAGTGCAGCCCTTGATCTTTTACAGGTATGACTCCTTCAGAAGGTAAATCATTATTTTGTCTCTTTATCAAATCAACTTGGAGGGCAGTAGAGTGCCTTAACAGGTGTTATCTTGACTAAAACTGCCAATATCAGAATAAAGAAAGTATGAACAGGGCTATGGTTCAGTGTTTTAGAAAAACTCCTGCTGAAGTGTGACATCATCATCATCAGCCCCCTTTTTTCCCATTTTTTCTACATGGGGTCGGGGTATCATGTTAACTGTTGCCAACTTTCTCGTTTCAGAGGTACACTCCTGCCTTCTTCAACACTCATGCCTGACTGTCGCAGATCTTCTTTCACACAGTCCATCCACCTCTTTGATGGATGTCCTCGCTTCCTCTTACCTTCTTCCTGCCTGTCCCAGATCTCCCTCACCAGATTGTCTTCTGCTTTTCTACACATGTGCCCAAACCACTGCAATCTGTTCTCTTTGATCTTTTCTGCAATTGGAGCTACTTTGGCTTCTGATCTTATGTCCTCATTTCTTTGTCTGTCCTACAGTGAGCATCCTGCCACCTTTTTCAGGCACTTCATTTCCATCACCTCTAGCCTCTTCAATTGTTCTGCCTTTACTGCCCAGGTTTCTGTACCATACAGTAGTACTGATCGCACCACTGTCTTGTACACCTTACTTTTCAACTTCTTTGGCATTATTCTGTCATAGACTTCACCTGATACCCTATGCCAGTTGGCTGCAGCCCCTCTGATTCTAGCTTTGACCTCTTCATTCAGACTACCCTTCTCCTCAACCACCCCTCCCAAATACTTGAAGCTGTTTACCTGTTCTACTATCTTCCTCTCAATTTGCTGCCATTACCACCATCTTATCTGTGCTTAGTTCATCCCATGTGCCTTCATATTTGCATTCCATTCTCCTATCCTTTGCTGAAGTTCTAGCTCAGAGTCTGCCTGTACTGCCACATTGTCTGCATACAGCAGCTTTGTTGATCTGTCCTGTCCAACCGGTACATTGTTACATAGAAAAAAAAAAAATGTTTTATTAAATTTAATAATAATAGATATAATAAAAAAAAGAGAAGCCAACAGAGACTTATTAGTTACATACATACATAGTTGAGTTGATAAAAGAGGCAATTAGGAGAGAATATGATTATGATTTGAAGAGTTCATAAAAGATAATACAAGACTAAGATGATTCAGAGGGAAGAGAAAATACAAGGGAAAGAAGAGGAAAAAAAAAAGAAGCTGACATAGTAGATTCCATGGGATTCTAGAGAGAAGAGAGGAGAGGTGAAGTGAGTTAACTCAAGGCAGTTAGGTGTGGTGTGAGCATACATAAAGTGGGACTTAAAAATATTGGAATAGACTTTTTTAAGTATGATAGAGAGGTGTTTTGTGGTAAATACTGGTGGGAAGGAGGTTCCATATAAGCAGTAGTGTTTTAGCAACATCTCCATTTGAGGGCGTAGGCTATTTAGGGTTAGTATAAGAATGACTAGGCTCTTTTAGGCAGGGAACATTGGGGATGCATATAGAAGTGTGGATAATAAGTGGAGTAAAGCAATAGTTGTTTTGCCATAGAGTTTTAGAAGGCTTTGATTCTATATATAATGATCTAGTTTCTGTTTGAGAAAGTCTATGAAGGAAGTTTCTGGGGTAGGGGAAATAGAAGAAGTTTGGTTTTTTTGATTAGAAGTAGCTGTCTTCCTGTTTTGCCAGTTTTTTCAACAGCTAAAGCAGGAGGTGTCCTAACAGACTAAGGTCAATCAATTGCATATTGTACAGGTTTTGGGTGGGATGGCTTTTTGTGGTTAATAAAGACTGAGAAGAGAAAGAGACCCAGTATGGATCTACGGTTGCAATTTATAGTATCAGTAAAGAGAGTAGTGCAGTAGTTGTGCTGTGGTTGGGTCTAAAACGTGTTGTGAGATTTTTCCATGATTTTGGCAAGAGGGACAGGATGTTTTCCAAATTGTCGGGATGGAAGATTCCAGGATGGTACTGATTTATAAGTATTGATGGTAGGCTATTACATTTATTTATTTTTTAAGTATTCAGCTCAGCTGGGAGAAGGTCAGCAGGGGTAGTATTTATCTGATACCATTTCTGGGGTGGGAGTGAGGACTTGCCCCGCGTGAAAGAGGTTGTTTAAGACTCCCCAAAATTTTTTTTGTTGTTTTTGTGGTTTTTTTGTTAGTTGGCAGTAACTTTTTTTTGTCAGTTGTATTTGATTTTTTTGTTTTTTCTTTTTGTTGAAATATGATATCTCGGTCTCGATAATAATTTAGTTAGGTAGCCCAGGATTTTTTTAATTTTAGATTTGGGGATATACTGTAAATAGATTTATACTTTTTTCTTTGTTTAGCTGTATTTTTTAGTATTTTTGCTTTCATTGAGATTTGGGGTGGTTGTTTAAGTGTTAAGTTTTGCTTTTATAGGATTGTTTAGAGCACACAGCAATACCCACACCCTCTTTTTATTTGTCTAGTCTATTCGGCATATATCCAGGTGGTAATCTGTCCCTGGTTTGGGTTTCAGGTAAATAGATTTATACTTTTTTTTTTTTTTAGCTGTATTTTAAAGCAGCAGTATTTCTGCATTAGAGATTGGGGGTGGTGTTTTAGTGTTAAAGGTACAATGTTGAGATTGTATAGAGCACAAGAAACACTATCACCCCCACCCTTTCTTTTCTATCTAGTCTATATATTATGGCTATATCGGTGGTAAGATTTCTTGTTTACTAATGTAATCCATTGCCAGTATGAACAGCAGTGGTCTGAGAACTGAACCCTGATGTACACCTACTCCCACTGGGACCCCCACCCTCCACATGAGACCAAACACTGTTCAAACTTGAGTCACTGGGTCCTTGTACATAGCCTGCACTAATTCTACCAATGTTTCTGGGACTTCAAACCACTGCAGTACTTCCAAGATCATCTTTCCTAGGACCTTGTCATATGCTTTCTCCAACTCTAGGAATGCCCAGTTGGACTCTCTCTTCATCTGTAGCTTCTTCTCATGTATCTGTCTCAGTGCTAACATCGGGTCAGTTGTGCTGCATCCTGATCTGAATCGAACTGCTCATCTCACATATTACATTCTACTACTCTGCATATCCATTTATCAATCACCTTCTCCGGAACTTTCATGCAATATGGTAGGAGTTTGATGCCTCTATGCTGCCCACAGTTGTGGATGTCCCCTTTGTTCTTGTACACTGGCATGAGTATGCTTATTCTCCAGTCATTTGGGATACATTTTTCTCTCCATACTGCTGTGAGTACCCACAGGATCATTTCTCCCCTGTCTCATCCAGCATCTTTATCATATCTACTGTCACCTCATCTGAGCCTGCTGCTTTCCCTGCTCACTCTTCCTTAGTGCTGTTCTTACTTCTTCTAAGGTGGGCTCCTCTTCTTCATCATCATAGGCTGTTTCTGGGGAAGTACAACTTCTCTGGGGTTTTCTTCATTCAGAAGCTGCTGGAAATACTCCTTCCCTCTGCCTTTGATGTCCTGTGGACTGGTGAGCAGGTTGTTGTTGGCATCCCTTATGAAGGGTGTCTGACTATCTTCTTTATCTTTCTGTCTTTCCCTTTCAACCAGATATAGTTTCTTTCTGCATCTTACTGAGTCACTTTCCAGAAGCTGGTAGAGTGCCTCTGATGCCCTATTCTTTGCTATTGCAACTTCTTTCTTAGCTTCTTTGTTAGCCAACCAGTAGTCCTTCCTAGCCTATTCAGTCTTTTCAATCTCCCACTTGTTCCTGCACTCCTTCTTTCTTTTGATGGCTTTCTGGACTTCTGCATTCCACCACCAGCTTTCCTTATGTACCTTATTTCCATACCTGACTCAGCCACATATCTTATTCTTTTCTATAGTCCTAACACATGCTGTTTTAGGCACTGCCACTCTTCTTCAACTCCATCTATTTCCTCCTCTTATTGGGGTACTAGAGCACTGAGTAATTCCTTGAACTGCTGTACTTTCTCTCCAGTCAACTTCCAGGTCTTCAGCCTGGTCTCTGTTGACATTAGAGCCTTTTCTGACCTCTGCTTGCAGCTGATTATGGCAACTAGTGGTTTATGCTGTGGGCCGACAGTTTCACTGGGGATGACTTTGCAATTATGGATTCTACCCCAGTCCTCTTTCCTTACTAGGAGGAAGTCTACCTGAGTTGCATTTTGGCCACTCTTGATTGCGATCTTGAGAGTGTCTCTCTTTCTGTATCATGTGTTGGCTACTATCAAGCCATTTGTCAGAGAGAAGTCTAGAATGGCTTCTCCTTCTTTATTTCTGTTGTCCCATTCATGTGACACTACCTTAACTAAACCAAGATAACCAGCAAGGACCTTACAGCAGGCAAGCTTAGTTTAACCAAAATGCTTTGCCACAGACTTTTTTTAAAGGAATGCATTCTAATTTGACTTATATTGTGCATAAAGAATGCAAAAATTATGCCCATTATATACTAGTTGTAATTGCCACTGTTTATGTAACTTTAGCTATATTTTTGGAAGTATAAAATATGAATGTTATACTTTCCTTCATTGTAGGATCAAGGATACATTTTGTTTTGGGGGGATGAATAAAAATATCTACCTATTTGGCTGATGAGCAGTTTTTTAAGCTTTATTAGTGTGCAGAAGTGATAAGGGGTGTCAGAGGAGAGTAGATGGGCAGATATTGCACTGTATTGCTGTGATAACTGTAATGCATAAGACTCATTTTTGTTTTATCTGAATATTTTTACATATCAGCTTATCTGAACCTATCTGTGCTTTCCTGCTGATGCTAGGAAAGGTGTGGATGTGCTGTGGACAGCTGCGTACTCCACAGCCATTCACAGCTCTTTCACAGCAACCACAATACACATTTATGGTCATCCCAGACAGTCCTACATACAAAAGTGGCCATACACATTTGTGTTATTATTACAGTTCATAGAGATAAACATAAAATACACTCATTTGCATACAGAACATGTAACTAGACCTGAATTTAAAAGAAAAGTTGAATATAATCATGCTAATTCGACATAGGTAGTAAAAGTCTTGGGAAACTACAGACTTCTTAAAGTTAGGAAATAATAAAACATACTGTAACTTGATGAGAAACAGTTACAAATAAGAAACAGTACTGAGTTAAATTAAGGAAATGTTAGTTATACTACTATCATGTGTGCGTTATGATATATATTAATGAATATTGTATAACTGTTATCTGTAAGTGGGAATACAGTACAGCAGCAATGCAAATGATTAATGATCACTGAGGGGAAATCATTACTTTGTTGTCATACAGTGATTGTACATACATAGCAGAAATACAGTTATTCAGTTGTGAACTAATGCAGTGATAAGGATTTCAGACTGTCAGTGATGTATGAAAAATGATGTGACTACATAACAATGGGAGGGGTGGGGGAAGAGTGAAACTGTTAAAAATGTGTTTGTTTTATTTATGTTAATGTACTGCAACTGATGCTATATCAAAACTTTACCTGGCTACATTTGTTTAATTTGTAGCTATATACTTCTAGATATTGATAACCTGCCTTTGGCTTAGGTAATGGTTGAAAAGGATCTTTTCATCAGTACACTTACTGTCAAACAAAAGATTAATATTTGAATGAATGAATGAATGAATGAACAAATTAATGCATGGTTAAATATACAAACATATGTATATTTAGTCTGCCATGTTTCCAAGATGCATGGTGGATATCTTCTGGAATACAATAGTGGTGTGTGCATAATTCATGAACAGAATCACATGTATGACTGTACAGGATTTGTCTAGGGCATGGAGAAGTATGCAGTATGTATACAACTATAAGGTTTGTGTCACCCATCATTTTTGAAGGGTGGCAGGCCCACATGGTAATTGTTGTGCAGTTTGAATGATGGTTACATCCACATTTTTCTTTTGTGTATGACTGCTGCCTTTTTTTCTTTTTTTAATATGTAGTAATCATGCAAAGCACAGGATAAAGGCAGAGAAAGGATAACATCGTCTATGAAGAAAAGCACTTCCTCATGGCCTTTAAATGTCTATTTGGTAGAGGGGGACCCATACAAACTGAAAGGACAAAAGCCTGGAATTATGTTGTCCTCAACATTAATGCAGTGGGTACCACAAACTGCACATTAACACAGTGCAAGGAGAATGCAAATGATATGGTAGGATGTGCTAAAAGATTGCAATTGTCTGTAAGAGTACTGGGGAGGCCTCCAGCAGTTATCCACTTAACATCAAATGAGAAATACTATATATCTATCTGTGGGGATGAGTATGACCCAGACAATAATGGCACTGGGATAATCAGAGGTGGTGTGGACTCTAGCTGTTATCAATGTCTGCAGCAGCAACACTCATCTGCTCATGAAGGATGGTTTAAAACAGCACCATATATTCATACAGGGAACTGAATGCTAACAAGTGCTCGCATTAAAGAAATAACTACCACTATTACTAGGTGAACCTCCTACTTCAGCACAGAATGGCAGTGAAAGCAGTATGCATAGCAAGTATACTATTTCATTATGAGTAACATTTTCAAATAATTTGTTTTTACAGGGTCAACATCAGAAACAAACAGTCCCACCATACCAATGAATTTGGTGGTTTTCAACAGCAGAATGGCTGTTGGTGATAATTATAATGAAAACATGGTAATATTTATTAGGCAGCCTGAGGAAAGTGGCACACTTTCCCCAAGTTTAATAGTTTAATGTCAGGGTCTCACACCTCACAACATGCTAGTTATTCTGCAGGATGTGAGAGTGCATGACAAAGTCAAGCACATGCTGACATTACATTCACACTTGTACAAGAGAAAAACACCTGCACCTCTACACTAGTATCTCCAAACCCAGATGAACATGTTCAGGATGAAGGCAGGCATTCAGAGGTAACAGTGTCTACAGTGACACTTTTAAAAGGGAGAAGCAGGCACAGATATTAGTTACAGTTACCTCAGGAAACATGTAAAGTATTGGCTGCTCAATATCAAATGTGTCATGACATTGTCAGTGCTCACAGCACTGCCACAGAGAGTCATTTGTAAATGATCAGAGACCTCTAGGGTACGAGTGATGATTTCCAGCACTACCTAGAAATGGCAGTGAGTAGGGATAATGCCATGATCACACTAATGTACAGTATGGTAGCACACCAAGCAGCAGTGGTCACCTCTATTCTTACACTAGATAAGAACTTACCAGACTCAAGTAGGAGTCACTCTTGGAAGATGGAACAGGATGGTGTACAGTCCAGACCCATGGGGGCACATTGCATGACAGTCCTTGCGCTTCTCAGGAAAGTAATGTAACTAGTTGGGGAGGATAATCACAATAAATGTCATGCAAGCCTCATCCATGTTTGTATAAACCTACCAGAACCTTTAATTTGAGGTCTCAATCACATCATGAAGCACTGTCAGATCAGTGTCTGCAAGGTCACCTACATCAATTAGGTCATAACCATGACCAACTCAACATACAGCTCTCATGACAGCCTCACTTCAAAATCTTTTCCACGGTTACCTAGCTTTCACTTAGGAGATGTTTATGACTCACTTGATCTTGAACTACTGTGAATTAACTATGACAATTCTGTTACTTACAACTGTAGTTTCATAAAGACTGTAGAATGGTTTCACTAAAAAGGAGAGAACATATCATACAAAAAATATGGGGGTGGGTTAGGACACTTTACTATACTTTACTATACTACTGATCTAATCAGCGTATACTATAACTAAAAAGATCATCTCTACTTGACTCCAAGTAGACTATTCTCTATCTGTTAAGCCTAGCACTTGCTCCTACAGTACTTATTACCTTGATACGGTGCTCTTGTCATAGATAGTACCCCAAAAAGGCAAACCCCCATTTCTCGGTCATCCACGGAATCTTCTTTAAAGTTTTTGTCTATTCCTTCTAGCATGTCGAGGGATCAGTTGCTAGTGTCCTCTCCTGCTCAGCTGGTGAACCTGAATATTGAGGCAATGTTACAATTGCCTCATGTACACAGACAACCCTCTCCTCCTCCCACAAAACACAAATACATGCGAGATGCAACTATACAGCCAAACTGGAGGCTGAGCTCTCTCAACATAGGACTGGCAAGACCAGTCAGGAGGAGAAGGTTACCACACACACTATAGACCCAGTCTCACATAGTACCATCACAACCTCAAATCATACACATAAACACACAAAGACATACTCGGAGGCTCTGATCAAAAATCTACCAAAACAGCAGAGGCCACCAAAGCAGACACCCAAACAACCACCACCTCAGAACACATCACCTGCAACACATAGACCTCACAGTCAGAGTGTCAAACAGTCACAGCCCTTAAGGCCAAACAAAATGCCAGACACACTAGTCATTGGTGACTCCATAGTCAGACACACTGCCAGACTGAGTAAGGAGAAGGTCACAGTAAGCTGCCTGTCGGGCGCTAGAATCCGCCACAAACGCAAGCACTCAGGTCTCTCAACAGCAGGTACACTCAGTCATTGTCCACGCTGGTGTAAGACTACATGAAAAGAGACGATTATGTAGCCCAGGCAGGTATGACCCTGACCTTGAGCAGTATCCTACCTTCACCAAGAATGATGCCACAATACAGAGATAAGATGATCAGCTTTAACAATTGGCTTAAACACTGGTGTCATTCAAAGGGGATCCAGTGTCTGTCTGCCTGGGGTGACATGCTGGACAAGCCACGCTTAGCTCGGAAGGGGGGGCTTTGCACCTGTCACCCCTGGGATTCGGATATTGGCAAAGGCTCTTGCCACCCCATAGTGCCTTTTTAGGCAAGGCTCAAATTCTAAACCTACCCCCCTAGAACACCAAAAAGCAAATAAACTAAGGCTAATGCTGCTCAATGCCAGAAGTCTGAATCTCAAAATGCATGCACTCGAGGCCCTTCTCAGTATGGAGAACATCGATGTCTGTGCTGTGACAGAAACCTGGTTCAAGGCTCCTGAGAGCACCCCAGCACTATCAGGTTTTACCTCATATCATGCTCCGGCCCCAAAATCCGGGCAATACCAAGAAAGGAGGGGTGTATCCATATTCATCAAGGACTCCCACACCTCAAGACTGGTTGCAACGACGATGCATCGGAGACCATCCAGGTGCAATTAACCATAGGCAAGACTGCTCTGCAAATTGTAGCATGTTACAGGCCACCCTCACAAACTCAGGAACCTCACATGGCCTTCCTGAAAACACTAGAGGGGATAAATGTATCACCAAACACCATCATACTAGGTGACTTCAACTACCCTAATATAGACTGGGAACACTACTCAAGCCCAAACACCCTAGCCCAAAAGTTCCTGGAATTCATAAACTCAAATGCCATGGAACAACTAGTTACCATCCCCACAAGAGGAGATAACATTCTTGACCTCATCATCACGAACATGGGAGCACAATGTTCAACACCGGAAGTATACCCCTCACTGGTGAGATCAGATCACAAACTAATCTCGCTGGAGGTCCTCATCCCACCCCACCTGAAATAAAAAGACCACAGTAAAGAACTACTTCACACTTCTAAAGACTAGTGTGGTCTCCTTTAAGGCCCCGAGAGCCGGGAAAACAGTACACATGCCGCTGAATCACTTACAAATGCCTTCTACCAGCACCTGCAGGACTGCATGGATAAGGCAATCCCAAGCAAAACAAAGACTCTCTGTACCAAAGGTACCAAAGGCAAGTCCAGTCTGGTGGACCCCAGCCATAAACAAACTCTACAACAAAAGGAGGAAGCTACTACAAGATAGAGCAAAATCCTTAAAAGGTAAGACACCCTTGATCACTATAAGTAAAAACTAAGAGCTCTCATAAAATCATCCAAAGCAAATTCTGAGAGAAAAATAGCTAAAGACTCAAAAGACAATCATAAGACCTTCTTTAGCTATGTTAGAAACCTGGGAGGAAACTCCCAGATATGCTCAGAACTAGTTCAAAATGATGTGAAGATTACGGATCCTACGGACATTGCCAACATACTGGCTGACAGGTTCAGTGCAAACTTCTCCCCCCTCCCCCAAAGGAGATATCTATACCAAATGATTGCAGCCCCCAAACATCTCAAAACACAGCATCCATGGGACCTGATGGTGTTGTGCTCCATGAACTCAATGAGAATTAAACCCACAGCTAGGACAGCTGTTTAATCAGAGCCTTACCTCTGGATACATACCCAGGAGTGGCGCACTGCAACTGTGGTCCCACTTCACCATTAGCTTGACAAGCCTTATCTGCAAAGCCATGGAGAGGATCATAATGGACCTCATAAATAAAGACATAGGGAATTTGCAGACTTTGGATCCAACCCAGTTTGGCTTTGTCAAAGGCAGATCATGCCTTTTAAACTTGGTTGACTTTTTAACAGTCACCAAAGCCATTGATGAGGGAAAGGCAGTCCATGTATCATTGAAAAACTCATCAGCTTAAATATTAACCCATACATCACAAGATGGGTTGCAAACTGGCTGAGTGACAGAACCCACAGGGTCAGAGTTGCTGGCGCCATGTCAGACTCAAAGCCTGTCACAAGTGGTGTCCCACAGGCTCTTGTTTGGCATCTACTTCTCGTACAAGCAAACACAGGAGGGTTATGGCTGACAAAGTTTGCAGATGACTGCAAACTGGGCGCCATAGTAGAAAACACATCTGACACAGATATCCTTCAGAAGGGTCTCACAGAAACGGATAACTGGTGCCAGAGCCATGGCCTAAAGTTAAATGCCAAAAATGCATAGTCATAAAACAAGGTTACCCCTAGCTACCAAATAGGTGGCAATCCACTGAGCACAGAAGAAGTTATCAGGGACCTGGGGACCCAGGTTGATAGTAGTCTGTCATTCGACACCCATGTAGCTAAAGTAGTTAGGAAGACCTTCTACATTGCCCACCTTATCATGAAGGGATTCTCATCTAGATCAAGGGAGGTCATTGTCTCCCTCTACTCACTCATCAGACCAATGATTGAGTACAATGCCCCATTCGAATGTATCTGACCCGACACTTTGCAGCAGCTGGGAGAGGCCACAAAGTTCCTCACCAAAAGGATAAAGGGTCTCAAAATCTGTCCCTATGCTGCCGACTGGAAAGAACTCCAGCTCTATTCAGTCGCCATCATTTGCTCAGAGGTGACCTTTGCCTAACATACAAGGCCATGTCAAACCCAGATTTGATGAATATGCTTCACCTCAAAAATCTAGATCCATCAGAGCCACAAGGGCAGGAGACTTAAAGGATAGATTCATCACCCTGGCCTTGTTCAAGAGAAATCTTGACCAATGGATGGGAGATCGCAGATATACCCCAGGGATTACCTCAGTGTCACTGCTCGACAGAGGCACAGCAAAATAATGGGTATAGTTCCCCATACTGGCTTGTAAATGCCCTTGGGCAGATAGCCTAGTATGAACCTATGAACCTATGAACCTATGAACAACTGCATGCAATACATCTTTGTAATACTACTGCTTAGAATCTCAAGGAACTGTTGAAAGAAATCTGAATGACATAACATGACAATGCAGTCATGAACATCAGTGTATTAACATTCCTACAACTATCACAGTGATAGCAAACCTTTTGGGTTTGGCGTGTCAAAAGCTCCAGGCACAAAATAATTTAGTGCACTTCACATGAGCAACGAATGCAAAAGCAGTGTCTTTGGTTACTTGGGTGTTGATGATCGCTGGCGTGTCACCCAAAATGTTGTGGCATATGTCACCTTTGACACATATGCCATAGGTTTGCCATCAATGAGCTATCAGTTACCTCCACTTCACTTTTCATGAAAACACAGTAATGATAAAATTGCACATTTAAATGAGTATCCTACCATTTAAACAATCTCTCCTGCCACTTCACCCTCATTACTGCACAAATGATGATTGTTTTTGTCTGTCAAGTCACAAATTAGTTTGTATAACAAAATAAAAATTAACTGATGTGCAGTACCTCAGTAAATGACATACTTTAATCTAATAATAATTTGAAGGATATGGAAAAAAGATATGATTTCATTCAAATGCAATGCATGACATTATTAAATATTATATACAAGCACATTAATAGCTGGATATAGGCAGTTGTACCCACCAGAAAGAAGTACAGAACTAATTAAAAAACAAGTCACTCAGTAGGATAAAAACACTCTCAAACTAAACAAACAACTCAGAGGACAAATAAAGTCTATCAAAGCCAAGTTTGAGTTAAATTTGCCCTCCCAGGCCAAGGACAACCACAAGACATTCTTTAGCTATATCCACAACCTCAAAGGCAATACTCAATTGTGTACAGAGCACATTGTAAATTGAGCCACCTATACTGAGCCAGAAGAGATAGCAAACCTACTAGCTGATATATTCAGCTATAACTTTACCACTCTCAACATTCCCTTAGGAAAAAACATCAAATATAACTCCCCTGCTATCACTAGGGAACAGGTCCTTAATGCTCTCTCTAAGGCCATCAGTGGGCCCAGACAATAACCTGGGATGCCTTCTAAATAGCATGAAGCATGACCTATCAGGCCCTCTAAAATTGCTATTTAACTGTCACCTCCAAATAGGCTTCATGCCTCATGAATGGAGAACAGCAACAGTCATCTCTCTGCATAAAGGTGGGCCATCTACAGACCGTGAAAACTACAGACCAATAAGTCTCACTAGTCTTATATGTAAAGCCATGGAAAGAATTATTGTGGAAATTATCATTGATATTGTAAACCTCCAGACACTTGGCCCAACCCAGTTTGGTTTCGTCAAGGGCAGTTCATGGCTTCTCAACCTGGTGGACTTCTTTGAGAAGGAAAAACAAAACAATGGGTAAGGGAAAAATGGTTCACACTGCCTACCTTGACCTGGCCAAGGCATTTGACACACTACCCCACTCAGGCATTGTTGACAAACTCAAGAGGTTAGGTACAAACCCATTTGTCACCCAGTGGATAACCAACTGGCTCACAAACAGGACCCAGGAAGTTAGAATTGGGGAGTGCAACTATACAAAGTGGCCAAGCACAAGTAGTGTCCTTCAGGGATCAGTCCTTGGACTGCTCCTTTTTGGCATTTACTTCTCTGAAGTCAAGGCCAATGTCAACGGTCTCTGGCTGACTAAATTTCAGATGATTGCAAATTAAGAGCTGTCATTGAACCCCACACTGACACAAATATTCTGCAGGAAGGGCTGACACAGACAAATAACTGGTGTCTGAGCCAAGGACTAAAAACTAAATGCCAAGAAATGCGTAATAGCATCCTTCAGAAAGTCATTCATCCCTAGTAACTATCATATTGGCAACACACCCCTTGGAGTTGAAGGACATACATAGAAAGTAATCTTGCCTTTGACCATCATGTGCCTACAGTAGTAAGAAATCATTTTGCATTGTGCAACATATATGGCATCTAGGCCCAAAGAAGTCATTGTTCCACTGTATTCGCCATTCATCAGACCTATCATGGAGTAGAGTGCCACCTTTGGTATGTACCTAACCAGGCATATTCAACAAATGGAACATCCATAGAGGTTCCTCACTAAAAGAATAAAATGCATATGTAAAATGCCCTATGCAGACCACCTCAAGGCCCTATCCCTGTATTCTGTCTTCTACAGGCTTTTGAGGGGAGATCTGTGCCTGGCATACATGGCATTGTCAGACCTCACTCTGATGGACCTCCTTCATATCCAGAAAACAAACAGCACTAGAATTACCTATTCTAAAGACTTACACTTTGTCTGTGATATAAATAGGACCTGCTGGAGAGACAGGTATGTATCCCAGAGACTACCACGGCTCTGCCTCTAGAACAGGCTTTCCATCCATGTGAAGCAGAGTTCTGCCCTAACCCAATTCATGTGTAACTTGGACAATTGGATGGAGAAAATTTAATCCATCCCTGGTTTAGCACCTATGTGTCTAGTGGACACAGGCAACCTCTAAATGGTTCAACTCCCAGCCCCTGCTTGTAAATGTTTCATCTCCCAATTGCCTGCTTACACTTATCAAGGGTACCAGAACTTGTAAGAGATTTAAGAGAAGTGCCTAGTGGTGTTCCTCACGGGTTTGTTCTAGGTGGAATATTTACTTCTGAGAACGAATAGAGAACATGAGTAGCCACTGATTATGACACAAGGAGAGTTGCAGCAGAGGTGCACTGGCAGAAGTATTTAAAGAAGACTTAGAAAGACCAATAAAGTGGGCAGAAAGATAGTGGGATAGTTCACTTATATTACAAACAGAAGCAAAGTACTGACACAACAACCCTGCCATGAAGTGCCAGCTAAGAAGCGTTGAACTGATAGCTATAGAGAAGAAAATGATATGGGAAAGCTCACCACACTGGGTCTGTACCACTGCAGCCAGAGAAAGACTTACTCATGATAGTAGAAAGCAGAATGCTGTTGAGTATTCTCATTGTGAGAGACACTACAAGGAGAGTAACAATGTTCACATTCTACAAGAAAACTGCACTGATTGACTAAGGATGGGCTGCACGGATATAAGATGGTACAATTAGAGGTCACAGGGTTGCTTGTGGTCATTAGCCTAGTAAACACCTATGAACTTATTAAAATAACTGCTTTTACTGATTATACCAAATAAAGTATTTATTTTGAAAGAGTTAAAAAAGGTGATTATTACTTATATGATATGTTATGACATCACTGAGCAGAAGTCAGTGAAAACTCATGTATGACCTCTACAAGCAATTATATGAGTAGCTGTTATGAAAATAAAAAATTAAGATGTGACTATCAGTTGATGACGGCAGTTCATGCACCACACAGCAGAGCCCACACACATATTACTGCATTCATCGGTTATACCCTATGTGTTTTTTTACAAGAAAGGAAACAATAACTTGAATGTCATTATCCATAGTACTGGACTAGAAATCTCTTTAACTGTAAATTGAAGAAAACTAGACCAGAAGGCAGGAAATGTGAATTCTCCAGTGAAATACAAAAAATGTAAGATCCAATGTTCTAAGCCTTTCACTTTCATTTCTACCAACAGAAACTTCTTCAGACAGTTTAAAAGACAGCAGTTCATGTTTAAATACCTTCAGTTAGTGATGACTTCATACAAACAGCACACCCTCCCATGATTCCAGCCAGTAAGAACAAATCTCTACATGCATATTTATGAATATTTATAAATATTAATAAACATGCATAAATATTTATAAAACCTTTAAAAACATAAAATTAATTCCAACACATCTCAAAAAATAAATAGGTAGAATATATGAGCAGTAATAGACAATAATTTATCAATGTCAAAAAACATATTCTGCAGCTCAGCTATTTCTAAATGGCATGTCTACAATGTTCTACAGTCTAAAAACTATCCATCAGAAAATACTTGAAATGCTGGAATGATTTCTTACTGGAAAAATCAATACTGCTGGAAATTATGAACGCTTCATAAAGTCTTCTGGAACTGTCATATTTCTTACAGACTACTACATCATCTCTATGCAGTGTCTGATCTGATTTTATTTGAAAGACTGTGCATAAATGTACTGCAGGTAAGCTAACAGCAAATTAGTGCACCTAATACTAAAAATAAGTATTAATAAAAAAAGGGGTATATATACATAACACAATGGAGGGATTCAGGAAGATACTATGGAAATAACCCATGCCTGGATGTGGGTAATGCTGGATTTACCCAGGGTTGGTGTGGTTTGGTCATGAGGGCAAAGCCCCCGTGGGTAAATCCAGCATTACCCACACCCAGAAGTGGGTTATTGCTATTATACAATGACATTATTTAAGAAAAAAAAAATTACTTTTCTTAAATAATGGCATTGTATTATGCCTCCTTGCTGCCCTTCCGCAGCTGTCTGGTATTCTGCGGCAGTTCTGATGTACTGCACATGCGTATGCTTACGCAGTACATCAGAACTGTGGGCAGAAGCAATGGAGAAAGCAAGATCTTTGTTGGTTTTTATAAACTGTCTTGCTGTGCTAAAGGAGTTTAACATAGCGAGACAGCTTTAAAAAAAGCAACAGAGAATCTCCGTTGCTTTTTTTAAAGCTGTCTCGCTATGTTAAACCCATTTACCATAGTGAGACAGTTTTGAAAAAAGCAACGGTGAAAGCCAGATCTCTGTTGCTTTTTACAAAGTGTCTCGCTATGTTAAAGGAGTTTAACATAGTGAGACAGCTTTATAAAAAGCAACGGAGAATCTCCGTTGCTTTTTTTAAAGCTGTCTCGCTATGTTAAACCCATTTAACATAGCGAGACACCTTTAAAAAAAGCAACAGAGATGGGAAGATCTCCATTACTTTTTCTAAAGCTGTCTCGCTATGTTAAACTTGTTTAACATAGCGAGACAGTGTGTATAAAGCAATGGAGATCTTGCGTTCTCCATTGCTGTAAAAAAAAGAGTTATACTAATGGAAAAAGTCCAGGCGACCGGACCTTTTTCCATTAGTATAACTCTGATTTACAACGTGCACGCTGACCAAGCAGCGTGCACATTTTAGAATATTAATGGGGGGGGTCGCTGCGTAATGTGACTTATATGCCCCTGTGTCACATGGTAATGAGGCAATCTGGGGCAAGGCATATGCTAATTAGCCATGTGCTCTCTTTCCCAGAACTGCCTCCAAGAAGGCATCTACATGCCAAACAGTTCAAGAAATTACACTACCATGTAGATGAGCACAGCCATCCCCTCCACATTGCAGTATTGAACATGACCAAAAGGCCACATTTAGCTATCTTGTATATGGAGATGGGGGGGGTAGTCACTAGACACAAGGGATGCATTCAACCTAAGTGCTGTAACAACACAAGGATCAGTACAGGGATGGGGGGCTGCAAACACTAGGCACCAGGGATTACTATAAATGTAAGTGGCTTAATGGCATTGACAGCAGTAGAGGGACTGGGAGTAGGGGGAGCCACTAGACCCCATAGAAACAGTAAACTTAAGTGCCATACTGGCACCAAATCAATGAGGGGTTGGGGGACACTAGCCACTAGGGCAGTGCCATAACATCATTTATAGTATTAAAGTGATAGGGGATGCGGGGGTACTTTAGCAAAAAGGGCATACTAGATGCGGTCATGTCAACTATTACAGGGACAGGGGGCACTAAACACCAGGGATTCTACAAATGGTCCATAACATCATATAAACTATTATGGTGATTAGGGGAAGGAGGGAACCATAAAAGTGAAGGTAGAGGGACTGTGGTGTGTGTGTGTGTGTGTGTGTGTGTGTGTGTGTGTGTGTGTGTGTGTGTGTGTGTGTGTGTGTGTGTGTGTGTGTGCGCGTGTGGTGTGGTGTGTGTGCATTTGTCTGCATATCTCCATGTACCTGATGTGGGCAAGTGACTCTGGGGGGGATCCGAATGCATACATGAGAAGCAGTTTACTTCAGTGAAGTTTAGATCAGTAATGATCCTCATATCGCGGTAGCAACTGTAGTTTAGATACATGCAAATTAGCACATAATAAGGGCTTACCTCATTGTGGCTAACATGTCTCTGAATCTCAAAGTAGCTTGTCATGGAAGTAGGGCCTTTTTAGCATGAGCCATATGGCTCTTCCTAGGCCCTTTAATGAATCCCCAAGAATGTCATCCAAGATTATGGAATAAGCATCCATTTTCATTCAGAAGAAAAAGTAAAGTCATTAAATTGTTTTAAAACCTTCTTAATATATGTATATATGCAAAGTATTAAATGTCAACATGTGTTTACAGCAGTAGAGCTTCTTGAAAGCCAGTGCATATGTTTTGCAGATACACATATGAACTAATGAACCTTGTATCTTCAGGAAATAACGGAGGCAGAGTGCCATGTTGAAAGGTATGTAAAGCAGAGTACAGAGAAAAGTGGACAGAAGTTTTTATAGCTTGCAAAGAAGTAGAAAGGAATAGGACTGCCTAGAGAAAGAAGACAGTAAAGAGTCAAGAAAGGATTCTCCCAGTGTACTCTTAAATCTGGGTAGTGCTCTAATGTATACTTTGGGGGAGATCTTCAGCAAATCAACAGCAAGTGCAGAAGTGGCTGAAGATTGGAAGCCTGCATGAATGCTATCCTTGTGCAAGTGAGGTGGGGCAGGAAAATCCAGTGATCTTCAGTCCTGTTAGACAAACAGCGGTGGTAGTGAAAGTCCTGGAGAAAATCAAAAGGGAAAGGCTTATTGTTTTCTAGAGGAAAACTATAACAGGACAACAACAACAACAACAACATTTGGTTCATGACCAGAAAGAGCTATTTGTCATACTGAGCTACTATTATCACTGGTGTACAAGAAAACTTGACAAGGGAGTGCCATCATATATAGTATACCTGTAATTCATTGAGGTCTTCTCGGTCCCTCGCATGTAGCTGCTAAGAAAACTGCAGAGGTAGAACTGAGGAATTGGGCTACTTTATGGAGGAATGGTTGGGAAAAGAAGATGTAGAATGTAAGGGTTAAGGGAAGTGCCTAGTGGTGTTCCTCACTGGTTTGTTCTAGGTGGAATATTTGCTTCTGAGAACGAATAGAGAACATGAGTAGCCTCTGATTATGACACAAGGAGAGGTGCAGCAGAGGTGCACTGGCAGAAGTATTTAAAGAAGACTTAGAAAGACCAATAAAGTGGGCAGAAAGATAGTGGGATAGTTCACTTATATTACAAACAGAAGCAAAGTACTGACACAACTACCCTGCCATGAAGTGCCAGCTAAGAAGCATTGAACTGATATAGAGAAGAAAATGATATGGGAAAGTTCACCACACTGGGCCTGTACCACTGCAGCCAGAGAAAGACTTACTCATGATAGTAGAAAGCAGAATGCTGTTGAGTATTCTCATTGTGAGAGACACTACAAGGAGAGTAACAATGTTCACATTCTACAAGAAAACTGCACTGATTGACGAAGGATGGGCTGCACGGATATAAGATGGTACAATTAGAGGTCACAGGGTTGCTGATCTTCTCTTTAAAAAAAATTGATAGGAAAACATATCAGGGGTGCATAACATGATACAAAGAAGTACAACGATGGGGGTGGAGAAGAGTCATCAGATCCTACGGACCATCTCATCCAGGCATCTGCTAAAGTACTCATTCATGGAATGGACTACTGCAGTAGCTGGTGTAGCAGAAGTCCACAAAACCATTTAAGAATGTATAGGACAGGTATAAAAGGAGTGAAGGAAAGGAAGAGATGGAAAACAAAATAATGTTAAATATTAATAAAGGCAAAATAGGTTAATTTTCTGCTTCTGATGCCAAGCAAATGCAGCATAGGAGTAGACAGTCTATCATCATCCCATTTCAAGTAGGCATGTGAAATGATGGCGTCAAGATCAGATATTTCAGTCTCACTATAAAACATTGCCAGTCCTATTAATTTTGCTGCCTTGCATGCATCCTAGATGCTGTTGATCTAAAGGTCTGCTGAGGGGAATATGCCTGCAGCTAACTTGACTGGATGCAGAACTTAATGTCATGTATGAGTGGAAATCAGAGATCCTTCTTCTGCTACTTCATACCTCAGTGTGCTACAGCTGAAGCCATTATTACTGAATGTACAATGTTAAGATTTGTGTTATGAGGGAAGGGTTTCTTCAGCCATGAGCACTGAAGGACAAGTGGAGTCTAACACTGGGTTGTCTGTCCCTCTGTTTCTCAGTCTAAATTAACACATATATTCAGTGAAGGTAACTATAAGGGATGCCATGTATTTGATACTATAGCTCCATTTTATTAGCAGAACAAATAATTCATTTTTGGGCAAGGTTTATTTATTTTTAGAAAATGGTCTTACCTGCATATTATTACTTGTTTTCAAATAGGATATTAATGTACAGGTAAAAAGCCTGATCAAAATGTATGTCTTCACAACAGCATATTAAGCCACCATGAAAACTGCAATCTTGTTTATGCCTGCTAAACATGCCTGTTTTGCAAGTGCTGAATGAAAAAAAATTAAATTAATAAAACTAATTCGGTTAACAAAGGAAACTCCATCAGCAGCAGCAGTTACAAGGGAATTTCATTTTAATTTTTCCTCAGTAGCTGTAGCTTAAAAAGTTGCATTTAGAAAGAGTGGCAAAACCTAAACAAGTAGAGCAAATGTAAGGCAAATTAACAATAGCAGCAATTAGGAGTGTGTGTGTGTGTGTGTGTGTGTGTGTGTGTGTGTGTGTGTGTGTGTGTGTGTGTGTGTGTACCACACAACTTCTGTCCTCAGAAATTCTAGAAATGGGAAGGGACAAAGACCCAAAATCAGGAACAATTTTTCAACATTATCCTAATCACTTATAAAGTTAATGCAGCAACATGGTTTGCATCAACATGAATTTCTGAGCAATATGAATTCTGAAACTCTAATGTCTGGCTTCATTGCTGACTATAATCCTAAGTGAATTACCAGAAAATATGAATTTTTTTGAGAAGCGCAACAAAAATATAAAGTAAAATTAGACACATTCTGCAAAAGTAGCTATATTTGAGAGGTATACATGTGTGTGGGTAGAATTTAAACACTTTGCACTCACAGAACTCAACTGTCCAGATTTTTGTAGAATGTCCAGATTTCTGCCTCATATTTTTTGATCTGTTCCTCATAAAATTTGTGTTTTTTGTCAAATCATTGAGGATTGAATTCACTAAATAATGTTAAATGTGAGTTTCAGACTTCATGTATGTCAGAAAATGCATAGTAACATGAAACATTTTATTCTAGCAACTTTCTAAGTTTATAAGAGTGAGTAAGATTTAAAATGTGTCCCTATTTTTGGGCCCTTGTCCTCTCATTATTTTTGGTTTTGTCCAGATAACTTGTACTAAGAGGTAAAGAGGTATGTCTGCAGTGCATGCATTTTTTTCATTCATTTGATCATAATGAGGTGAATACAGTAAAGAAACTGGTGTGGGTATGTGTGGGTGTGTGCATATAGGAGTTTTGGTATAAGTGAAAGACTGTCCCTTTACCTGTAAATCTGTTTGCTTGTAAGTATATATATATATATATATATATATATATATATATATATATATATACACGTGTGTGTGTGTGTGTGTGTGTGTGTGTGTGTGTGTGTGTGTGTGTGTGTGTGTGTGTGCGCCCTTCAAAACAATTAGATATCCTATAACAACTTTGAAACATAAGGCCAAAGAACTATTTTACATCAAAAATCCATATACCCCCTTGTAAAATAAATGCAAAACATTTAACAGATATTCCAACTTTGCAGCACAGTAATGCCCTCCAACGTGGGTGTTATAGGGAAGTAATGGACTTTCCATAGGTGTGGTGGCCCCCTGCTTCGGGCATCAGGGCTCATATCACCCTCAGGTAGTCCTTTATTTCTTTGCAATGCCCACTGTATTGCACATTATTGCTTACTTATCTACCCGTCTACATCTGCATTACATAAATGATACCAAGAGCAACATCCACTTGCATATTTTCATACATAATTGATTATTTATATAAATTTGTTTATGGGAGAGTATGTAATAACATATGTGTGACTACATGTGCCAAATTGGTGTTTTGGGTCCCTGACACTTGTTTACCCTTACCCTATTTAATTTTAACCTACTATTTAAAGTTTAGACCTTAAATGCCGGTACTGTGAGTTGAAAAACTTTTGCACAAACTCTGAAATAATATATAATTTAGAAGGTAATGCCATAGAGGCGGTTGGATTAAAATGATTCTAACCTAGTATCTTGATTTATGTGATAAACAAGAACTGCTGCAAGGCATGAAATATTGCAAAATGAGATGTGGTACAAAAACAGAAAGATATTTAAACTAGAGATTTGAACTGGAAAGTAAGAATAATTTCACATGATAAATGAAATTGTTTAATGTAACTAATGAAAGAAGTGTATTTTGTTCACTCCCCTAGGCTTTAAGAAATGACAAATGTGGAATATTATACACAGATTAAAAGCTCATATGTGATACAGTAGTGAAATTATCAGAACTGCCGAGCACAAGCTCATCCTACCTTGAAAATTGATTACAGGAATTACAAATCAGACAGGTTTTATCTAGTATCTATTTTTATGAGAAGAACTCAATGTGATAAATCTTTTAATAACTTAGTTTAGTAATAACTTTTCCCCCAAGGCACAGGACCTGTGACATTTGTCTTGTTCAGTTTTACTTCTTTTAATTAAGTAAGTGGAGGACCCTATAGCTAGTAAAAGAATGAGAGTACACAAAGATGTTCATGCTGAGTTGCATTTCATTTTGGAGATTTAAAAATAAAGTAGTCTTATTATGTGCTCAGCAGTTCTGCATTTGCATTTAAATAGCAAATACTGCTTTGTGTAATCAAAAATAATTTCAGGATCCGAAAGTAAGCTGCATCTTTTTGCTGTTTAAAATTGCTATATTTACAAAAATCAACATTAGTTGAATAGCAAACAAATATTCCCCAGTGGAAAATGGGTCAAAATCACTATGGTAACACTTAGATTAACTTATTTTTATGTAGTACAATACATGGAATACTAGTTTTAGCAAACTATAACATACATGTAAAATATGTCAAATGGCATGAAACCCTCATGGTGAAGTCAGAGGGAAAACATTCATATGTATAAGCCAAGATAGATGTACCTTCTTATATAGCATATTATATAATTCTTGGGATAAGTATCTTACCAAATCAGCTGTATGAAATGTAATTATGGTTCTAGGGAAAAGAAATGCAATTAGGATTTTCAGACTTAATTATCACAGTAGCACAACGGGCATGATTTTGTAGACTAGCTACGCTGATTTTGATCATTTTAAAGACAGAAAAATGAAAATGAATTAACAGTTCCAAACAGCAGAAGGTAGTGTTTGGCATTCCAACCAGCCCTGGTGGTCAGGAGACCATCATAGATATGCCTAGAGTAGAAAGAAAAGACCCTTTTAAATGTTTACTGTTATATACCACCAATTACAGTGAATCATAGCCTGATTCTTTCCAGGCAGCAGTACCATATAATTGTAATTGCATTCTTCTCAGATTCTCACAAACACACCCATGCTGAATATTCTAAATACTGATCTGACAGTTTAGTATTGTTTTTTCCCCTGTGTGACATTTTGTCTTGAAGCACTTGACTGTAGTTGTTAAGCTGAAAGCCTGTAAACAGCCTGAAATTCTAACATTGACATGATGTTGATTAAGATCTTTAGCATAGATCTTAGCTAACTGTGTGCACATGTTAAATTATTTTATAACATTTGACCAGGTAAGACACACTGTGATGCTTTAACAGAAGACATGAATACGAATACTGAGGGAAATCTCAACAGGTGTTATTATAGCAATAACCCACGCCTGGCTGTGGGTAATGCAGGATTTAATCACGGTTGGCGTGGCTTCGCCCTTGGGACCAAACAAAGACAACCATGGTTAAATCCCGCATTACCCACACCCAGAAGTGGGTTATTGCTATTATACTATGACATTATTTAAGAAAAGAAACAATTACTTTTCTTAAATAATGGCATTGCATAATGCCTCTTTGCTGCCCTTCCGCAGCTGTCTGGCATCCGCGGCAGTTCTGATGTACTGTGCATGCCTACACAGTACATCAGAGCTGTGGCCAAAAGCAACGGAGAAAGCAAGATCTCCGTTGCTTTTTCTGTTTGCTATGTTAAATGGGTTTAACATGGCGAGACAGCTTTAAAATAAGCAACAGAGATGTCCGTTGCTTATTTTAAAGTTGTCTCGCCATGTTAAACCCATTTAACATAGCGAAAATAAAAGCAACGGAGATCTTGCTTTCTCCGTTGCTTTTTAAACCTGTCTCGCTATGTTAAATGGGTTTAACATAGTGAGACAGCTTTAAAATAAGCAACGGAGATCTCCGTTGCTTTTTTTAAACCTGTGTCGCTATGTTAAACTCTTTTAACATAGCGAGACAGTGTTTTAAAAAAAGACTTATACTAATGGAAAAAGTCCGGGCGACCGGACCTTTTTCCATTAGTATAAGTCGATTTACAACGTGCACGCTGGCCAATCAGCGTGCACATTTTGGAATATTAATAGGGGGTGATGGTATAATGTGGTTGTAAGAAGGTAGCAGCTAAACAGTGGAACTATTACTGGTGTATTTTGTCTTGTCACAGCCAAGAATGTCTATGAAACTGTAGTGTTTTTTTTTTCAAGTTAAAGAGGTAGCTTTAGTTACTGCAACATGTTGACTTTTTCCAGTACTTGTTTCTGTTTTATACATTCATCCACATTTCCCTTCATCTTACCAGGATTGAATCATCAGATGTACTTAAAATTTTTTACCTGTTTCTTCTGACTGAGTGTGCAACTTGCCTCATCTGATCATTACAGTTGCTGATAACGTTTGTAGTGGACTCCTATGACAGATGAGATTTACTTGATGGTATTGTATTATTGTAACTCTTTCAATGAGCCTCAGACATTTAGGACTGATGAAGCAGCTGTTAAACTGATGGACATTCACCAATGAGACTGAAAAGCACACTACTTTGTTATTTCAGTTTTACCATCTGATTTGTAATCAGTGAGCTGGTTATAATTACAAAGTAGCCTACAAAAGACTGTAAATGTGTTCTGCAAAGTAGCAAAATGTGATTTGCAGTGTTGGGGATTGATTATTCTGTGGCAAATGGGCTGCTGCCTGCAAACCTGACAATGAGACATGAAGCTTAGTATGCAAGATGAGACAACCAAGTCTGAAAAAGGAAAAGTATTGGTGGTTATGGCATCTGGGAAATCTACGGGCAAGACTGCAATAAATATGGATTTCTTGGCATTTGCCTTGGGATTTTGTGGATGTGCTGGGATGCCTTCCATGTGTGGGGTTGTATTTATTAATTTGTTTGTATGATGCAAGTTTAATCTTCTTGTCTGATACACCATTACTGTGTATCTGACTAAAGGTTTCACTTGTATTGTACAAGTAAATCAACATGTTAATATACTATATATATGTTACTATAAACATTACCCCACTATATATATATATCTGTTACTATAAACATTACCCCACTATATATATATGTTACTATAATCATTACCCCACTATATATATATGTTACTATAATCATTACCCCACTATATATATATATGTTACTATAATCATTACCCACTATATATATATGTTACTATAATCATTACCCCACTATATATATGTTACTATAAACATTACCCCACTTTTTCTATCCAACCTAACCTCTTACCACACTCAACTCAGAAACCACACCCTTCCCCCCTGGCAGACTGACTCCACAATTAGCCACACCAAACTAAATACCATCCCTATAGAGGAATACATCCTCATCCACAGCCAAAACCTTGCCTACCCACACTACAAACTAAAATTCAAAATAAACCCTCATAGCTCTCAAAGGCTAAACAAATTATTATACAGATTTAGTAAACACTACTCACATTTACTCACAACACTCACTAGTTGCGGTGACATACACCCCAATCCAGGACCTACATCACCTGTCAACCCCACCCCAAACCAACTAAATGCCCTTCACAATAGACCTAAAACATCTACCCTCTTCTTAAACATCAATGTAAGAAGCATACTCAATAAAACGCTTGACCTTCATGCTTTGCTTACCCTATACAAACCTGAAGTCACAATATTAACAGAAACATGGCTCAAACCAGAACACCACAATGATGAAATTACTGCCCCAGGCTACAATATGATTAGAATAGATAGACTAGGAAAAAAGGGAGGGGATGTAGCAATCCTCTTCCAAAATCACCTCAACAAAGAGCAACTAGACTACAATAACCCAGAAATCAAAGATGTAGAACTAATCCCTGGAAAATTAGAAATAAATCCTAATAAGCACATAATTATTGCAGGTGGCTATATCCCACCAGGCAATAACACAACTGTCATGGAACACCTACTTAAACTGGTTTTCCAACTCCTTTCCACATGAAACCATACTACTAGGGGACTTCAATATAGACTGGACAAAATGCTCCAGCCACAATCCCTCTGCCTTTCTAAACCTCCACAGGTTTACCCAAACCATAATAACTCCCACAAGAAATGACAAAGCGTCCAAATGCCAATCAGTCTTGGACTGGATCCTAGTATCTGACCCCACTCAGGCTCACCTATCAGGCTGTCTCCCAGACAGCCTAAGTGACCATCACCCCAGTGGTGGCTGGGGACTTCAAATTAAAGGGGGGCTGCAGGAGACAGCTGAATGGGTGGGGCCAATGGGAAGGGGTGTGACCAACTAAAAAGGGGTGGGGCTATGCTCAAAACCACAACAACTGGAACTTTAATTAAATACGCTGCCCTGGGTGCCAGACCGTCATTACGAGAGTCCAATCACGACAAAATGAAGTGTAGAAGAAAAAACTATTTCAATGCATTGGCTACATGACAACTTACTTAATATCTAGATGGAAGCACAAAGGTTGTGAGGCATGAAAAAATAAATTGCTTTTTAAATACATTACTTGAATGCCAGTCAAAATCAAGTATAAAAAAACAAGCAGCACTCAGCTAAAACCACTTCTCCTTGCACTGCAGTTCTAATTATAATTTATATTCAGCTTTATAAAATTACCAAGTAACATGCTGAAAGTAGCAATCTCTGTGATACCCCCACTTGTAAAAATGTTTCTTATCCAAAAAAGACTTGCTGCCTGACAACAGCTATCTACTTGTTTCATGGAGAACACATGATCAAAGTAAAAAATGAACAGCGAACAAGAAACAAGCTCAAGATAAATTGCTTAAAGGATTACTGCACAAGTTATGGACAACACATGATAGATTGGCATTCTGTTTAGTTTAAGGGTAAAGCCTGCAAAGATAACTGCAAGTCTCCAACAAATGTAATGAGCTTCTGAAACTATTTTAATCCTGTCTTTTATTACAAATACCGTCATATGCATTTCAATACCTAAGACTTATACGTTATCTAGTTATGTAAATATTCTCTGCATGGCAACAATGAAAAGGCTCTCAATATTGGTAATTCTTTAACAGTATGCTTATTAAAGCTCACTTGCATCTTACAATCTCCGACAAGCTTACCTGATGGTCATTAAAGCATTGCTACTTTAAAACAGAGCAACAGGGCACTGCAACAGCATGCATTTTCTGAATAATAAGAAGCATAAATCAACAGTATAAAAATATGACAGAAAACCAGGACATTCTGCAAAATCAAGGACAGATGAAAAGCCATGGTCGTACTTGTGGTCTACCTTGGATGGGGGAATACTCTGCACACTTACACTGCATAACTGCTCCTTGCCTTCATTGGACACATCCAGAGCCACTACAATGGGGAGTGGAGTGCAACAAGTAGGTCACAGTTTGAAATGTCTCTGGCTGACGGTGATGGCTCTGACACTCATACCTCTCAACCTCAGAGCAAGAAATCTGGACAAAGCCATACATTGAAGTGGGACACAGGCCCAAAAATAAAAACAATTTTTAAATATTGCCCTTATAAACTTAGAAAGATAATAGAATAGTAGTAGTTCTTGCATTAGTATGAATTTTTGAAGGGTATGAAATCTGAAACTCAAATGTCTGCCATTATTTTCTAACATCAATCTTTAATGATTTGCTGCTAATTTGCCAGAAAACCACAATTTTATGAAAAACAGACCAAATATGTTATGCAAAAATATAAAATTGCCACACAATACAGCTGGGAACCTGTCAAAGAAGGGACACCTTTTTAAAATTAGTACTGTTAACTTGAGCAGCTGACAAAATAAGAGCATCTACATGCATTTCTGAAATAAAAGTAATCTATAACTCTGATGATTACAGTTATTTATAATTGTAAACTCTCCATGTTTTCTTCCAAAATTGCCATTTTGCAGAGGGATTATTAGGGGGAGAGCAACATTTTGAGCCAAAATTGGAGACAGTTGAGAGATTTGGATATTCCTAATTCTATAAAGCGATTTATTTGCACGTACCTCTCAACCTCTTAATGCAAGAAATATGGACAAGGCCAAATATATTGGGGGAACATACAAACAGTACTAAGAAGACAGTTGATAGAATAACAGGTCTTGCTTTAGCATGCATTTTTATGAAGGTTATGATGTCTGAAACTCAATGTCTGTCATTATTTAGTGACTTCATTCCTAAATGATTTGGCAGAAAACCACAAATTTTATGAGGAACAAACCAAAAATAAGAAGCAAAAATCTATTCATTCTGCAAAATTCTGGACAGTTGAGAGGTATAGTTCAGCCGAGGCTGTCTGAGTTTGCTGCCCTCCCCCCCCCCTCACAAAATCATGGTTGAATGGAGCCATTCCAATGTCCCATTCCTTGGTTATTTCGCCCCATTTGCCATAAACACTGTAATGTGCATACTGCTTTACTTCTGCGATGATATGGATTTCATTTGAAAGTTTTATTTTATATTTTACAGCATAAACCCTAATAGATATCTGCTAAACAAAGCAATGCAGTCTCACAATGAAAATAGACTTAGCATTAAAACTTCTCTGCCCTTGAAACTCACATTCATTGAAATAGCATTGAAACCCACATTCAAAGAAAATACATTTTGCCAGTGGCAGATAAAGATTAATTTTGGGCTGTTTTCAAATCATAGGCCCCTTGAACATGAAACATACACATGCTCTTTGATACACCTTCCTGACTGTATTAAATTATATTCCTTGTACAGTTGTTAGAGGGCATTTTAAATTTATTGTTTTGAACATTTTGCCAATAAACAATGAAACAAAATGCATGCACCAGTAATGACAAAACTACCCAATTCAGAACATTTCCATAATAAAAGTCTACTCAAACTTCTACAGTCCACCAGTATCAGTAAATATGCATGATCTCTGAAGAAGTAAAAGTCATCTAAATAATTCCACATTAAAGAAATCTGTTAACTAATGAAGAGGTTAATGCTAGCAAACAGCTTTGTATGTCATTGTTTCATCTACAAATAAAGTGCCTGTCGCCCTTGAGGAATAAATTGCCTATGTTGCATTAAAAAAATGATAATGCTAGTAATATCGCAATAGGGAATGGATGGCAAACTGATAACAGGTTCATACTTACTAGGTATCTTCGCCAAAGAGGACTGCAGCATCCATCCCCTTTATAACAGAGTACAATATCAGCAATTGATCTACCTACTGTGGGAGTAGAACCCACAGCCTTCTGCATCAAAAGCAAACACATTACCTGTTGTGCTATTTACAATGTAAGCAGACTTGGCATAAGCAGCACTAAACTTTTGTTCCCCTGCAGCTCTCAGCTCCTTGTAAAATCTACTAGACACTCAGCTGTATCTCTGAACTTTGTAGCACAAGAAATCTGGAAAAAGCCAAAATTTATTTGGGGGCGGGGGACAAAAGCCCAAAAACCAGGGACACATTTTAAACATTGCTTGTATAATGTTGGAAAGTTGCTAGAATAAAACCTTGTGCTACTACCATACATTTCACTGCCAAATATTGAACCCAGGACCCTGTGCAAAACAGCCAGAGCAACATACCACTATGCTAAATCATCTATTTTTATGAAAGAAAGGAAGACTGAAACTTAAAAGGCTACCATTTAGTGAATTCACTTCTCACCATAGCTGTCAACATCTTAGCACAAAACACCTGAACAAAGCCAATAATGGGGGAATACAGCCCCCAAACATATTCAGTGAGTTCAGTTATCACCATAGCTCTCAACCTTGGCATAAAAAACCTGGACAAAGCCAATAATGGGGGAATACAGTCCAAAAAAATAGAGACAAATATCCACTGGGGACACCAGAGCAAACCTACACAGGACATGCAGACTCCACACAGAAGGTACCCCAGCCAAGAATCAAACCAGACAACCCGTAGCTGTCAGGCAACACTGCTACCACTGCACCACTGGACTACTGGTTGTGTTAAGTAACAAAAATACAGAAACCAGAGATTTTATGAGGAACAGAACAAATACGAGTCAAAAATCTACAAACGTTTTATAAATGGTGGTGGGTAGGGAATTCAGGCTCTTGTCACTTAGGCCCAAGGTACAGGGTTCAAGCCTTATTCTCTACCCACCACCATGAAGCAACTGGGGCATTACGCACACACAGATTCTCTGTCCTCCATGAACACCCTATCTGTCTTTGTACTCAGCTAAGTCTTCCACAGCGATCACCTGCTTCTGTCCTCCAGAATGGCCTGCCATGCACTCCTGTACTCTGCAGCAGCCCAGCTCCTCCGTAGCAATCCGGCAGCTCAAGCAGTCCTCCATAATGGCCTGCACATGCTGTTGGGACTTCTGTGAGATGTGAGGAGGCTGGAGCCTCCTGCTGATGGTCCAGCCTGTGGGCAATGCAGTCCGGTGACCTTCTGGTTTATGCAGTTGTCACTGCACAGACCTCTGGGCTGGAAGGGCAGAGTTTCCTGCCTTCCCTATGTGGTCTGCCTAACAGAGCAGTCTGGAGCTCAGGAATGTGCTTGGAGTTCTGTTCTGCTTAACACAGCAGTCAGGAACTAAGCATGCATGTGCGGAGTCCAAACATTTTTGTATAAGTTCTATGGTGGGGGGAATGGGGAATTTATTTTATCCATTTTACAGGTGGGGGGCTGCAGTCCCACAGTCCTATAGCATGAGCCACCCCTGCATCACTTTACCTACTTAATTAGGTATAAGACACAATCTATCAAACAACCCATCCTCAGGGAAGTTTGCAATAGAAAACAGTTTATAGCCACAAACTTCATCCAAGAACTACAAAGTGTCAACTGGGCTCCCCTTAAACAACTAGCCCTAGACAACGTCGTTGAACATTTCAAATCAACCTTCCTAAACATCCTAAACCACCATGCACCTTCCCGAACCATTAGAATAAAAAATAAGTATGCCCCATGGCTCACCAAAGACACCAAAATTAAAATGAAAGAAAGAGACAAAGCCTGGACACAATATCAGAGAAATAGAACCTTAAGTCTTAGATAAAACTATCTAGAACTCCTAAACAAAAGAAAGAAGCAAATCAAACTAGACAAAGCCAATTACTACAAAAACATGCAGGAAAAACATGCTCAAAACCCCCAGAACTTTTGGGCCACTTTAAATAGCATACACCGCCCAAGAAATACTACCACCCCATCCCCAGTGCTACCTAGCAATCTTGAAGACATTCCCACACAATTCAACAAATTCTTTAGCAAAACTGTCCAAACCCTGGCCAATGCCCAATAAAATACCAGTACTCCTACACCAACAAATACCCCCACCTTTCTCAATATTCAACCCAACATCCCCGCCTTCATCCTCTACCCTATGTCCACCAGGGTAATTTCTAAGCTCCTCAAAAAACTAAAACCAACCACACTAGCAGCCGATAAGCTTCCAGCAGACTTCCTTCAGATATTAGCTGATGCCACAGCCTACCCAGTCTCTATTCTCATAAATAGATCACTGCTGTAAAACAAAGTACCCACCTCCTGGAAAACCTCACACATCATTCCACTACACAAAAGTGGAACCTCCTTAGAGCTGACTATCATCCAATTGCAATCCCATCACCTCTGTCCAAAATATTAGAAAGTGGTTCACACTCAACTAATGCAACACCTCAAAGATAACAACCTTCTCTCTGCTGCAAATCATGGCTTTAGACTATCTCACAGTACAACCACAGACCTCCTATCATTCACAAATATAGTTAACCAGCACAGAAACAATGGTCTGTTTGTTTCCTCCATATTCTTAGACTTATCAAAAGCCTTTGATATGGTTAACCACAGCATGCTTCTGAATTCTCTATCTAGCATATACATATACATAAGGCCCTCCTGTATTGATTGGTTTAACAGCTACCTCTCTGGGCATCAACAAACAGTTCTCTGGAAAGACCAACTATCCCCCCTATTGCCAGTTACCATAGGAGTACCTCAAGGGTCTATTCTTGGTCCCTTACTGTTCTCCTTATATACTAACCACATCACTTTCTCCTCACCCTCTGTGTCAGTAGTACAATATGCAGATGACATCACCCTTATTTGTGCCGCCTCCACACTACATGAACTTCAAACCTTAACCCAGACCTACTTCACCCTCCCAGAAACCTGTTTCACCAATATCAAACTTCTTATCACCCCCCAAAAAAAAAACTTATTATGTTTGGCCCTGGAAAACCTCCACCACTAAGCAATACCTTCTCCATCATATCCAAGGGCAACACTCAAATCAGCCCTACCACACACACAAAACTGCTAGGTGTTGAAATTGACAACAATCTTAGATTTGACATCCATATTGCTGAAACCATCAAGAAAGTTACCAAAAAACTTGGACTCATTTATAGGAATAAACACTTCATGACTAGTAGCACCAAAGCAACCATTGCAAGGACCCATCTTTTATCCATCCTCTTATATGCCTCTCCCATCTTAACTAATCTCCGGCAAACCGACCTAAATAAAATGGAATCTTGTTACAACAAAATCGCCAAATTTGCTACCGAATCCCCTTATAGGTCCCATCATTGTCTCTCACTTAAACAAGTCAACTGGTTGGAGCTACCTCATATGCTACTATTCAACCAGCTATCTACTGTTCACAAACTCTACTACTTTCCCAACCTAAACCCTGCCCTACAGGAACTCATACAACCACACATCTCCTCTAGAACACATAGATCTGACAACCAAAACCTCTTAAAAGTCATCAAGCACAGAAATTATGCTGGCAAATCCCTTTTTGCCAGCACCATTGACAAAAAATGGAACACCCTACCAATCCATACTACCTCTACCACCTCCACTACTCATTTTAAAAAACTCCTGAAAAAACATTTTCAGAATAATTGGTTATGCTCATGCCAATCACCAGGCTAACCCTCAAAAAGGTAACTCCTCTGTACCCCAATTACCCTCAGTCTGTTTCATGATTACAAAATGTTGCCACTTTCAGGTCTTTTGAGTAGATGTCTTTTCATACTCTATACCTAAATGTTTGACTTTTGTATCTCCCTGGGCCTCCACTGAAAATGGACCTGTGTCCAGTCGGACTTTCCCGGATAACAAATGTAAAATAAAAAATAAATAATGCATTATAATTTAGTTTCTATGTGATGACGACTATGGGTACAATCCCCTCTTCAGTTGTTTCTTGGCAATCATTGATACTTTAGGTTTTGAGCTTGTTCTGTTTACTGCAGTACATGAAATGTTGTATACCCAAACTGCATTTCCTATTTGTATGTGTACACTTGTGTCACACGTAACATTACTGTGTGTTTGATGGCAACTTTCAATCTTCTAACACAAGTATCTCATACATTAAACCTCACGGCTCTGGATTGTGTTTGCTGATGGCTGGGGTTGATTTATAATGCAACATCACATTACTTTGGAGTGGTATTTCTTGTACATTTAATTATTATATCTGTGATGTAGTCAGAGTAAGGATATGTCTTAGCTGTATTTTTTCATTGTATCTACATTTCACTCTCCCCCACCCTCTTTCCCACAATCACTTCTATTGCATCCTTTTTTGTTGTTTTGTTTTTATTTTCTCTTGATTTATTCCTACATCTACAACATCTGGGTGTCAGGCTGTCACAGTCACCTCCACATCTCCTGCAGCACCTGCATCAGGCACTGCAGCCAAATCGGCTATGAATGGTGTTGCTCTTCTACCTGATAGTAGCAGTGTTAGTGGAGGTGACAACTTTTTACCTACTGGCAATTGAAAGACTTAGTGGGTGGTGCTAATTGACATCAGACTCATCAGGCTATTGGCCAGTTGAAGAAGCTCCACTAGTGATTCATTCAGTCTTGCCCTTGCTCTGTGATGGCTCTACCATTCTAGCCAGGAACCACTGCCCCCCCTGCCCATCCTGCTCATTACCTAGGTTATCTCCTTATGTTGACCTCCATGCTTGCTTCCCCCTTTTCTTTACTTTCCTATAATCTCATTTCTGACATTTAATTTGTCAAATACTAGATCAGCCACATATATCATGACCCTTTAAGGCTTCCACATTACTTCTGCTTCTTGTTACTGCTGTGCAATCAGGACTGCTCAGAATCTCATTTATGCTGACATGCACTACCAACATGCAGCTGCAGCTTACTAACATAAGGTACTCCTGTGGCTCCTGCTGCAGGAGTGAGAGGGTATGGAATAAGCTCACTTCCTTGTACTGTTTTCCTTGGTACTCTTTCATAATGAGCATTGTTTTATCATGCAAAACAAAGGAAATAGCAATGGGCTCTCCAGAACCATTACTGCTGTCTTTTTGAATACCGTGGAGTAAATTACATATTATTAAAGCAGATGAAGGGGATAAATGGTGATGATGATGATGTTAGCAAATATTTGTTATTTTTATATATCCTTTGTTGGTCCGGTTAGTCCGACTAGGCTAGTGGGCTCTTTTCAGGGAACCAGAAATGGTATTTATACTTGCTGTGTCTTTCGGCTTTTCCCAGTTAGGGGTCACAACAGCGGAACTCCGGTCCGCTAATGATTGGTAGTTGATTTTTACGTGCTGAGTTACCAGCCCTGACGCACAACTTTCAACAAAGGTACGCCCATTCACGCATGTCTCCACGCAGAAGATGCTCTAGCTGAGAATCAAACCGGACGGCGTCTTACTGTGAGTTGACAAAATGGTATTTATACTACTAGGGGAAATTTGCCAGGGCATCAAGGAACGTTCCATATTCTTTGAGATAGGGAGTGTCACTTCCATTTTTGGTGTGGAAGTGACCAAGAGAGCTGACACTATGGAGGAGGAGCACTTTTCAAATTTAAAGAGAGCAGATGCTAAATTAGATGGTATTAGGCTAAAAAGTAGCAACATTACATTAAAAGGCAATGTTTTGTTGAAAAGAAATTCAGGTTGTGTAGCAGAGTAAATCAAGAGAAACTGAGATACTGAAATGGGTGTTAAAAATAGGCAGCATCTAGCTGCTTTACAGGATGAATTGGAAATCCAGAAAATAGCTATTAGTTACTTAGAGGATGGTGGCATTAAAAACAAAAGAGTTTTGTATTTAAATAAAGAGTAACCCACTGATACAGTGGATCAAGTATTTGAAAAAAGGAAATTATCAAAATGAGCAGTACGGAAGCTAATGGTGGAGATTCTTTTCACGAGAATTTTAGGAGATTTGCGAATGTTGTCTCTGGGTGAGTTGAGCACATAAAGATACTGTATTAATGATAGACTTGAAAGAACAAGATATAGTGTGACAACTTGCAGCAAAATTGGTGATGGCGTTATAAGGTACTGTGTATGGGACAACTTAATTTTACTGTTGGGTTTTTCAGTAAGAGATGCAAGGTCTCTAATATATGTTGGTAGAGAATCATTTTGTGATATTACTTCTGAACTGAGACATTGTTATTGCAATTTCTGAATGAAACATACTCTGGAATAATTATTTGTTCAGTGAGCAAGGGCTAAATTTAAAGAGACATGTTTTGTGCAATTTAGAAATGTTAGAAATGTTAAAAGCAAAGGATGATAGAAGTATACGGAATGGTAGTTGGCAAGCAGATGTTACATTGCCTGTAAAACAAGAAGAAATTCAGCATTTACCTAATGCTGTATTTACAGGAGATCATAGAAGTACCCTAGGGTATAAAGGGCAGCCTAAATTGTGTTATTTCTGTGAGAGTATGTATCACTTAATTTAATGTCCAAATGTTAAATGTAATCAACATGGGGAGATTAGTCATATTATGTACAGAATAGAGATTATTTGGACAAGGGAATCAGTTTTCATTTGACTGTGCTACAAATAGAGAGGATAGGTGCAGAGAAGAAAGCAAGTGAAACTGAAACAAAAATTGTGGATAAAAGCATTGAAGAACAATTAAAGGTATATGATAATATTGGTGAAAATGAGTGTTGTGAGAAGACCGTTATACAAGAAGGAGATAAATAGAATGGTTTAAAAGAGGTTGAAATTATGACAAATAATACGTTTCAGAAATTATCATTTGAACAGTCAAATCAGGAAAAAGAGAAGAGGAAGTGTAATGCGGGCCAGAAGAAAAGACTTCTATAGGACAGAGGGTTAGAATAAGAAAACAAAAGTTTAAAAATATACCCTTAAGGTTTACAAAAACAGGAAAGGAATAACATAAAAATGATGTCAGGTTAATGTAAATAGTTGGATGAATAAGTTAAGAAGATTACTTTTAAAATGGTATCCAACTTTGTACACTGATTTCATTTATTTTGAAGATGCAAGATTTATTTCTTAGAAAGTAAGTTAAATAGTTAGTAGATATTAGATGAGGAGGTACTTTTTTGTTGACTGGGAGATATGCATAAACTAAATTAAAAAAAGGTAAGAATTGTTTAAAGAACTAAAACCTTATACTTTGGTAAATATGAATATTATCAGGATGGGAGAATATTTCAGTTGTGATTTAAGGTGCTACAAAATAGAAAAATAAAATTAAAATTTTCATGTGGAAAGGATGTATGAAATATTAAAATGGGGAGATTTGAAATTATGGAAGAATAAATATTTTACATGTAAGATAAGTGCACTGACAGAAATACAATATTTTGTGATATCAAGACGTTATGGATGTGGGCACTGGTACATGTATCACAAGCTTTTCAGATAATGTAAGTTTTTGGATAGAAGTAGGGGAAAGTAATGACACAATAATAGAGGGCAATGGTATAAAAAGATAAACATAAAAATGTTACAAGAGGAACAAATGAAACAAGAATTTGAACAGATATGGAAGCACATTGTATTATAAGAGAACAGTATAATTCATGAAGAGAATGGTGGGTTATGTTTAAAAAGGAATAGAAAAAGTTACATTTAAGGGTAGAATTGTGATTACAATAAAAAAGAACATTTATGAAAATTTAAGAATATGTTAAATAGTTTAGAAAGAGAATATAATGATTATTTTTATAAATATACACACACACATACACACACACACACACACACACACACACACACACACACACACACACACACACACACACACACAGACACACACACACACACACACACACACACATATATATATATATATATATATATATATATATATATATATATATATATAGGTCTACTATCCATGATTGAACTTTCAAATGTTCGACTTTCATATGGCCGAGACCACATGATCGAACATTTAAAAGTTCAAACATGTAAAAAAATCAATAAAACAAAAAAATAAAATAAACATTTATAGCAGGGGCAAGGCCCCCGGCATCCCCCACCCCCCACTATTTAAATATACCAACTTCAGGATTGCACTACATTGTGGAAAAGGGAAATCTTTCTATTAACTGTGGAAGATGTAAGCAACACATTTGATAGAGTGAACCATGAGTGTGTATTGGAAATTTTGTTGCAATATTGACTTAAACGTAAAATAATAAAGGTATTAGACAACATACAATAATTTGAAAGTTAGAGTTCTGGTAAATGATTGGTTTTCTGAACAAATGTGTTTAAGGTGGGGTGTTTGACAGGGTTACCCTATGATTAGTTTATTGTTCTCTTTAATAATGAATGCTGCTGCATGTCTTGTAAGAAAAATATTGGGACATGGTTTATATAGATTAAAAGTAATGTTGAAATTCCTAACTTCATGTCATATACACATGCTGTTATTGTTATATTGAAGAATAAGATTTGGATGGGAAAATTGTAATATTATTACTTTATACACTGAAGAAAATGGTTTAGAGTTATCTTCATGTCATATACACATGCTGTTATTCTTATATTAAAGAATAAGATTTGATGGGAAAATTGTAATATTATTACTTTATACACTGAAGAAAAATGGTTTAGAGTTAAATAAAGAAAAAGTAAGGGAACAGGGGATGTTAGCAGACTAGAAGGGATAAATATTTTGACTCAAAAAAGGAAGAAGTACTAGGAGCAATATTTGGTAAAGTAGAGGAGGTAAAGAAACACTGGGAAATCTTGATAGATAAAATGAGAGAAATAGGTCATTTTTGGAGGTTATTTACATTATCTTTTAAAAAGGAGGTGTATTTGATCAATACTGTTATTGTGGGTAAATTAGGTCATATAGGTTGTGTGTATATGTTTCTAGCTATTTTTTTTCCCCTATCGTGTGGAGGGTGAGATTGAATCTAGTAAGAAGAAGTGTTATATATCTGGAAGAGCATAAGGGGAGGGTTAGATTTAATTTATCTTATATTTCATGTGGCAACATTGCATTTATAATTGATTCTTAGATACAGAAAAGAGTAGAGGAGGATATCATTGTAGGTAGGATCTTGGAAAGTAAATATGAAAAAAAATGGGGATAACAGAAAATGGGGAATAGAGAAAAAGTTTTTTTAGATAATGAACAGAAAGAATATCAGCAAAAATATATGGAAATTGATTATAAAAATATGAAAAAGGAAAAGAATGGTATAATAATGTACTTCGTGTTTTTCGCTATGCTAATCATTGGGAAGGGTTGAGAGAAGATAAAATTAAAATTTTAAAAACATGGATATGTCAAGATATTTATGGAGGCTGATGATTGACAAGCTTCCTGTGAAGGGAAGTATTTTGTATAAAAGAATGTGTGACAGACTGTATATATTGTAGGCAAATAGAAATGGCAGAGTGTGTTTTTTGAGATGTGAAAGGTGAAGACTGTATGGAATAGAATATGCAAAGAAGATATTATTAAAACATAAAAAGAATAGAAATAATTAATATGAATAGGATTTTGTATGGGAATCTTGTGAAAGAACATGAAAGGATAAGCAAAAAAAATAGATATGAAATTGTGTAGGGTGATATGGGAAATATGGAATAAAGGGTTGTGGGAAATTTTATTTAACAAAAAAATGCATTTTATATGATATTTTACAAATAAATAAGACTTCAGTTGTGCAAAAAATTGATGTGGGAATGATTGATTGTAGGATTTAGTTGTATATATTGCATCTACTGTATATTTTATTCATATGTATTATACAGTAATACAATAATTTTGATAAAGTCTTTTATAAATTTTGTAAAATGTTTGTAAATATTTTCAGATATTGTAAAATACTGGAGATTGTATGAGGGTTATATAAATAAATACAACTATTTTCAAAAGTTGCCATGGGATCTTTTACATCCACCTGAGCAACCACCAATTCAGGAAGATAGGGCCTCAGTTTAATGTGTCATCCAAAGGATGACACTATTGGTGATTTCATAATGGGTGAGGAAAGTAAAACTATATTTTTTGTATGTGACTGACAGAGCTGTTTTCTGTTTTACCTGCTCCATTTTGTTTTCTATTTTAAGAAATCTGCTCGGCCTGGTGTTTTTGTTCTATGCAAGAGATATACACTAAAATTATCTAGGCTGTGCATTTCAGATGTTTTTTGCATTGGTTAATTGTCTCTTGAGGAAATACACAGTGAATTTCTGTCTCTTTGTCTTTTACTGAAAAGATTGTAAGCCTGCATAAACTAAAGCACTGCTGATAATTCCCTGTTAGTTTTCCCCACCCATCGTTCCCTTTGTTGATTTGCTTTTTAGACCTGGTGATTTTAACCTGCCCACCCCTAATGTAAATTGAGTTTAATAAACTCCTCCCTTTCTGCATTGCTGTTTATATACTGAATTACTTATATGCCTTTCTTTGTGCTTGTATTGAAAAAGTGCATTTTGCCTCTCATTGTCTTTTCTACTGATTTACTTGATCTGAATTCATTATCAAGCTAGCTGTTGGATAAAGTAGTGTATTTTTACACTCTAGCAAGCACTTGTTTTCACATCAAGATGTCAGTGGATTTTCCAGCTCATGCACTGGGAGGTAGCCTGGTCTGTTTAGGTTGGGGAAACATTTGAGATTTCTGAATGTACTTTTATTCACTGGAGGGCTTATTGATCAGCTTATCTTCCTTTTACTGCCTTTATAAATTCTGTACAATTGAATGACTTTTGGCTCATTTATATAAAGCAGAGTATTTTTATTAAATAATCACATGTTGATAAGATGTTTAGAGAGCACTGCTGCATCCATATATTTAGGTTTGGTTATGGTTACATTTCATATTTTTTAAGTTTGTTAGTAGTAGCATTTCACTCTAGACACTCCTTTATTGTGCTTTTACATTAGGCGAACTGGAATTATAAATCTAGTGGCAGTAGATGTTTACCTGGTCTATCTGAGCTGGGAAACACACAAAATGGCTCTAAGTATTTTTGGGGTCTATATTATAACATTGACGTGTCAAAACTTCGAATGTTATAACATCAAACCCAAAACCACAAAAGCTGAAAACCCCGAAGCCTGAGAACAGCAATTTTTTCCCTGTAAAAAAATTGCTATTCCAGTACAAAACACGAAACACACAAACAGTACAAACTATTTCTAATTGGGGGGCTTCACTCCCACACGCCCCTACTTAAATATACCAACTCCAAGATCGCACCTGGGAAAGAATTTGATGTTCCACGGTTTCGATACTGTCAGTCTTTGAGGTTTCCAGTTCAATATTATAACATTCAAAGTTTTGACACTTTGATGTTATATTATAGACCCTTTTTTGCACTTCACTTATATATTATGACTGTACTTTTGCAGTTTCATAAAATGCATTGTCTGCTGCTGCTTTAAGTAGTTAAATGTACTGTACTACATTGTATCTCTTAGTTGTAGGGCTGTTGTAGGTAATTTTTTTTTTGTGGTCTTGTTACACTTGGGCTACAAACCAGCTATTCTACATTAAGAAGGTGTTTTTCTACACTATTGTTGCAGAAGTGTGCTGATCTAACTTGCCTGAGTTGGGGACTGCTGGTGGAAGGCTTATTGTGTGCTTTTCTAATTGGCAGTTATCTTAAAACTTGTTTCTCCTTGCTCATATTTAAATCTCTTCTTTGTGCAGGCTTTGGCATAGATACTCAGAGATGATCATTATTTGGTGACTTTGCTACCGATTGCTGAGAATCTGCTTTCACCTGGAGCAATCCACTACTGAAAAGATAAAAATAAGTATTTTTTTGTCCTTTTCGTATATACTATAACTGTACTTTAGGTGTTTTTTTAAGCTGTTTGCTGTTATTTTTGTACTTTAAAACATATGTAGTGTCTACTTTTGCCTTTACTGCATTGCATCTGTTAGTTGTAGGGCTGTTGTAGGTAGATTGTGTGGGCTTATTACACATGGGCACCAAACCAGCTATTCTACATAAAAAAGGTGTTTTTCTGCACCATTGAGGCAGACATGTGCTGATCTAGCCTGTCTGAGTTGGGGATTGCTGGTGAAAGGTGTATTGTGTGCTTTCCTGATCAGTAGTTAGCTTAAAACTTGTTTCTCTTTCCTCATATTTAAGCTCTTTGCTCAGTAGCAGTTAGCAGTGCCCTGTATAGACACAAAAGCCTAGAAGCTCAAATTTTCCCTAAACAGCTATCAGTAAAACCCTTCCAAGCTTTTCTGCTGTTCTAGGAGAAACTGACTTGCACATTGAGCAGTGTTGCCTTATTGATCAACCTTAGCCTACACAAAGCATATGTCCCTCTTGTACTCTCAACACTACCAGCACAGTCTTGTCAAATTAACCCATTCCCTTCCCTAATAAAGTATACAGTAAGAGCCTGCTATCATGAATGGTCAGTTTCCCATCATCTCTCTGACCAGCCTGATAGACATGGGCATCCTGAGGCAATGTAGCAATTGTCTCATGTATACTGACAACTATTTATTCCTGAAACAAGCAAATACTTTATGTGAGAGATGTAGTTACACTATGAAATTGGAGGCAAAACTCTCATATAAGGACAAATTGAATGCCAAACAGATTGTCAGCACACACACACACACACACACACACACACACACACACACACACACACACACACACACTTCCCACACTAAATAAGGACACGACACATAAACCCACATATGTGGAGGTACTCATTAGTAATTTACCAAAAGATCAGAAGCCTCCCAAACAGAAACCATTTACACACATAACAATGCAAAAAACAGCCACAACACATAATAACACAGACACATCAGTGTCTCAACAAATAAGCCCATAAGGCATTACACACAAAACCTAATATTAGTCATAGGTGATTCCATTGTGAGATACACCGATGTTTCACTCACCAGGGTGGATAAGGATCAAATTACAGTTAGCTGCCTGTCAGGTGCCATTATCCATCAAGTCTCTCAAGCACTCAGGTCACTCACCCACAGGGACTGGTATGATTCTGTCATAGTCCATATGGGGCTGAATAATTTAAGACGTCCCTCACTGGACTATATGAAATGGACATGACTGAGCTTTCAGATTATCTGTCACAGGCATGTATAAACCTAGCCTTAAGCTGTATTCTACCTTCTGCAAGGATGGTGCCACAATACAAACAAAAAATGATTGACTTCAACAATTGGCTTAGCTTCTGGTGTCAGTCCATGGGGATCCAATATTTGTTAGCCTGGTAAAGCATGGTCGACAGGCCATGCTGCTTTGCCAGACATGGTCTACACATGTCTCCTCTAAGCTTTTGGATACTGGCAAAGGCATTAGCCACCATTATTTTCCCTTTTTTAGACCATGTCAAAATAACCAACCTCACAACATAACAAAATACTCTCTAGATTAACTCAAGGTACTGCTGCTTAATGTTGGGAGTCTAAACAAGAAACTGCATTCCCTGGCAACATTTCTCACTTTGGAAGATGCTGACATCTCTGCAGTCACTGATATGTGGTTCAAAGGCACAGAAGGCCATGCAGGGCTATAATGCCTTCCATAAGTTCAGACCAGAAACTGAGTGTGAAAGAAGCAAAGGACGAAGTGTATCTATATTCATTAAGGATAAGTACACCTCAAGACTGGTCAAATAGTATGACTCTCTTGAGCTACTCCATGTCCAATTAACTATAGGCAAAGGCCGCTACCACATCATAGCTAGCTATAGTTTACCCACAGTGAAATGGGAAAAGCATACTGCATTCCTGAAATTGCTAAAGTCACTTGCAATACAGCCCAACAGCTTACTTATTGATGATTTTAATTATACTACCATTGACTGGGAAACATACATGATCACAAACATTCTGGTTCAGAAGTTCTTGAACTTTGTCAATGCAAATGGTCTGGAACAGCTAATCAACACACCCACAAGAGGCTCAAATGTTCTGGACATAGGAATCACTAACATGGAAAACATTGCTCTCCCAACCAGTGTGACGTCCTCCCTGGTAAAATCGGAAAATAAATCACAGATAACCCATCATGCTCAAAAATGCTTATACATTTTTCAAAGACAAACTACCTCATACTAAGTGATGATATAAGAAGTTTCAAAGCTCCCTCAAACACAGATAACATGGACTCCTATGCAGAGGTGTACAGCAATGCCCTGTATAACCACTTAAGCAGTTGTATAGAATCAGCTGAATCTGACAGTATTGAAACCAGGTCTTGCTGAAAAAGCAAACCACCCTGATAGACCCCTAGTATAAACAGGGTATACAAGAAAATTCAACTAATGTCCAAGAGTAAGAACAAACAGGCTCTGCATAGGAAGAAATTTCTCTCTAGCTTAAAAAAATTAGAGATATTGTCAAGTCCTCCAAAACTAATTATGGAGTGAAAATAGCCAACACAAAACGCCAGCAAGTGTAGGCAACAGTCACATCCAAAATTCATTTATTGAAGTACGGAAGATGAATCCCCCTACAAGTCCATGATAATGAGAACCAACATTCAAACCGGTTTCGGCTCCAAGGAGCCTTCTTCAGTGAAATACAAAAGTAGAAATAAAGAATCAGAGTATCAGAATACATACATATATATATGATTAAACTGTGCATGAAGACCAATCACAACACAGCATTGATAATTGTTACAATTGGTCATTAAGGCCAGGTGAAAACAAAGCTCCAAGTTTTATAATCCATTTTCTTTCCTTGGAGCTTAGTAATTCCTGCCAAAACTGTTTGTCTTTACATTTCCCCTTAATACAATCAATAGTGACAAATTTAAAAGAAGCAGAAGCATGTTTTAAACAATGTTTATATAATGCATTGCTTGTACGTTTATTTTTGATGTCACTCAAATGCTCACAAATTCTAAGGCGGAAAGCTCTAGAAGTCTTTCCGACATAGAAAGCAGAACAATTGCAGGTCACCAAATAGATGACCCACTCGGTGTTACAATTGGCCCAAAAATTAATGTCAAAAACATCGGAAGTATTTTTACTGCTAAATTCACAAGTGCGTGAAACACGTATACAAAAAGAGCAATGCCCACAGGGCATGCATCCAACAATAGGTTTGCCTGAAATGGACAGCTGGGTAAAGGTAGGAGGATCAAAACCAACTCTTTTGTAATGGCTAAGTTTAGAACCAATGGTCTGTCCCCTTCTGAATGAGAACGAACATATCTCAGAAAGTAGAGAGTTGAGTTTTTGATCAGCTTTCAGAACATTCCAATGTCTGTATATAATGTTTTTGAAACCCTGTGTGTTGCGTCCATATGTGGTTACCAAACGTAATGGTTGTGGCTTGAAAGTATCATTCTTATCTTTGTATGATAATAAATCTTCCCTATTTGTATTGGACACAAATCTTTTGGCTGAATGTACAGTACCTGGACGATAACCCCTACTAATAAATCTACATGTCAAATCCTCCTGGGCCTCAAGAAAAGATTGTTGGTTAGAACAGATTCTTCTAGCTCTTAAAAATTGTGATTTGGGTATATTCTGGATGACATGTTGTGGGTGGAAGCTGCTAGCATGTAATAATGAGTTAAATTCTGGAAATTTCCTGAACATTTTGGTTGACAATGTATTGTCCTGATTTCTCGTGATTTCCACATCAAGAAACACTATTCTGGACAAATGATAGGTCAGCTTAAATTCTATCCCCCATACATTGTCATTGAGATACTCAAGAAACTCCATAAGATAGCATTCATCAGCTTTCCACACCAACCAACAGTCATCCAGATAGCGACGCCAAATGTCCATCTCACACATATAAATATTGTGATTATAATCATAGATAATGATTTCTTCTATATATGCCATGAAAAGATCTGCATATATGGGTGCAAAAGATGCACCCATAGCAGTACCTTTTATTTGCCAGTAACATAGATTTTGGAAATAAAAAACGTTACTGGACAAAACATATTCTGTGAGGCAAACAAGAAATGTATTGAATCCAGGTTGGCATAACCCTGATCTAACCAACCAATAATCCAACGCTTGTAAACCTGCCCAGTGAGGAATGTTGGTGTAAAGGGAGGTGATGTCCAAGGTGCATAGTAGCCAATGTGGTTCAAGTTGAGAATTGTTAATGATGTCCAAAAATTGGGTGGTATCTTGGATTATTGCTCTAATAAAACCCAATAAAGGTTTTAAATAGTGGGTTAGATATTCAGACAGTGGTTCGGTAAGAGACCCATGTCCAGAGACAATGGGTCGACCTGGTGGATTTGTGGCATGTTTGTGGATTTTGGGTAACAGATATAAATATTGTTTTTTAGGTGATGCAACCATTAATTGTTCTTTAAGATATTGTGTAATGATACCCTCCTCAACCGCTTCAGTTAAAAACTGACCAATTTTGCACTGAAAATGGGGTGAGGGATCCAAAAACATCTGCCTGTAATATTGTGTGTCACCCAATTGTCTCATGGCCTCACTGTCATAGGCAACCTTATCCAGTACCACCACCGCTCCACCTTTATCAGCTTGAACAATCACAAGATCCTTATTATTAATAAGTTCATTCAAACTAGATATTTCATCAACAGACAAATTGTTGTAAGAAATGGGAAAGTCCTTAAGATGACAATGTATGTCCCGAAGGACATTTTTTTGGAATACCCCTACTAGATGTGACATAGGTGGATTAAATGTCAACTTTTAAAACCTAAAATCACAGCATGCATCATCAGATGTATCACGATCAATATTGTCAAAAAACAAATTTAGGTTCAAAGTACGACAAAAATTGGTCACATCCTGAGCCAGAGACTGTTCAGAGACAAAAAACCCAGGGACAAAATTAAGTCCTTTATTTAATATTTTGAGTTGGGCATGAGTCAAATCAACAGATGAAATATTGTGAACATTATAATGAGAACTTATTGTTGTGTCATGATTTTCAAGAGTGCCTCCAAACTCTGTTTGGATGTTACGTTTCTTATGTTTCCGCCCCCCTCGTCTGTATCTGAAATGGGAGGGTGTAGAGAATTGTCCCTCTTGGCTTTAGGTGACCCCTCTCTGGAATGTGTGTCAAATTCCCCTTCAGTATTAGAGGAAGTATCCTCACCAGAGGTGCCATTAGAGAAACCAAATTTTTTCTTAAGGATAGATTTAGGCCTTTTTCTTTTGGGAGTGGATGATCTCTTATCATACTTATTCTCATCTCTAGGTAGTCTAAAAGAGACATTCTTCGATGTATCAAAGGGTTTGCCCCTCTCATAGTCACCCACATCCCTAAGAAATTTTTTGATTTTTCTATCCTTTAGGGTCCTTTCCAATGTGGACAATTCTGTAGTAAGTGTTTTAACCTGTATCATCAATGAATCACAATTTTCAAACTTAGTGGTTTCCAAACAAACACTTTCCAAATCTTTGACACCCTGTTGTACCTTACGCTCATAAAAATTAGCCAGAGCATCCACAAATTTGGAAGAAGCCAACTGTTGAATATGACCCCAATCCTCAATAAGCTGGTCATCAATATTAGAGACCAAAGGTTGTACCTTAACCCTGAGGCCCCGTGGAGTAATGTGTTTCTGTTGATATGCTTTAAATAAACGTAAATGCCACACATTGTTCCTAACCATCTTCATATTTTTACCCAATCTGTTAAAAAATATTTCACATTGTGCGTCCAAATCAGTGCCCAGAGCATCAGTGGTGGATGACAAACCATGTTTGTCTAAACCAAACACAGATAAATCATCCATGTCCACAGATAAACCCTGTATGATAGATGAAAGAGCCATATTTCTAACTTCAGGAATGAGTCCAACCGAACCAAAAATGAAACAAAAATATATCAAAAATATTACCAAATGGATAGTGTCCTAAAGATGATCCTTTGATAACCAAACAGACACAAAAAAAAAAAAAAAAAAAACTATAGTAATCAAATATGTATCATCAAGCCCGAAAGACTATGATGATATCTAAACAATCATCCAAAATGAACTATAGATCTATCCAAAGAAAGACCATTATACACCAGATACCAATGATGGAAATAATCAAAAACATCAATTGGAAATGCGCATAAGTCTTATGGATAAATGACCAACTTGATAAACCAATACAATAAAGCAGCCAAGCCAACCCAGCAACTTCATTCAAAATATATTGCTGCGTATTGGTATAAACATGTACAAAAAAGACCATGTGTAATGTATGGTATGCTCAATAAATCCTAGGACCAATAGTGTACACTTATCAAACCATTTAACATGTAAGATACCATAACACATGTCTTGGCATGTTAACCATAAACAACTATGTATTAAAAAGTAATACCAAAAATATGCAATCAGTAGTTTGTGTCAGTAACAATCAGCAGAATCACCATGAATGGACACATCCATAAATATATTATTACAATGGTAAGGTTGGCACCAAAACTGTAATAACTCAACAATATAAAAATACATCTGAAATGGACCACAACATGTATATTTTTTATTATTTTTGTAAAAAATGAAGCATGTCCCTTAATACTCAGTCTATGTTAATATGAATATCACATATGTACTGGAATGTAATGCCAGGAGTCAAAACAATTGAGACCTCTGGAATTCAACACCAAAAATTGTATATACATCAAACCATATGTTGTTGATGATATAACCATAGCAGTTAAAAAAAAAAAAACATATAACTATCCAAGCAGTAATAGTCCACTGCTGATCCAACAAGGACTCTCAGTGTAAATGTACATCAAATATATGTATATACTGAATGTTCGACTCTCCTCCAAAAACATATACACCATCTAACCTAAAACATACAAATACAAAGTCAGAACTGCTTAAGATAGACCAGCGTCTCAAAACCATAACAAAAAATATGGGACAGACCGCTGTCAAAAATAACAACCAAAAAGTAGTCTGGCTGAATACAATCTGTGTGTATATAAAACTCAGCACAAATTTATAAGAATAACCAAAGTGCGGACGAGGTCACATAATAAAAGCACTAGATAATCTGTGCCAAATATGTATAGATGCCATTTAAAAAATAAACACCAGAATAATAATACTTCTTAGATAAGGGAAAAATGCAAAATGACATCAATTGAAAAGTGCCACATTACACCAATGTAGCAATAGACAATAAAAAACAGGAAACAATTCACCCGATAGTACACCTCGACTGTCTGGAGCGGACTAATGTGAATAACGTATAACAAATTAATAACAGCCCAAAAAATAAAAAATGCTAAACTATTGGACCCCAAAAAAATTGTAGAAGGATATCTATAATGTTTGCTGCAACAACGAGCACCACACCATTCAGAACAACATTATAAAAATGTCAGCAACATCAATAACAATGGCGAATAGATATAATAACAAATGTACCAACTACACATGTAAATGTTAAAAAAACATCCGCGATGTAAATATAAATGTAAAATGTAAATACAAGTGTAAACTTTAGTTAAACCATCCCCCATTGAACTGATGTATAAATCCCTTTTTTACAAAGGCAGGCTGCCAGTCTTCCCTAAATAGAACGGATATCAGTCCAAGCCTACATAGATGGATACACATATGACATTTAGGTTATAGTCAGGAAAATCAAACCCTATTCTCGGCGCCAAATAGATTAAACAATGTATGTGATGCTCGCTCAAACTGTAAACACCAAACAAGATTGGTAACCACCATATAAGAAATGTTAACACTACAAATACAAATAAGTAAATGTAGCAGCCATTATATAGTTAGACCCAACCATGCCAAATGATAATAAATTCAAATAAATTTGTGAAAATGCCAAACTATGAGCTTACCCTCACATATCTGGTATCAATATAGGCTTGGAAAGTAAAACCATAATCCAGTAAAGCCACCATAAATGGAAACTAGAAAGAATACAATGCAAATATATATAGTGAGTCCGTTTGACTAAAACGAAAACACAAGACCAGTCAAAACTGACGTTCACGTGAAAAAGTCCTCCAGTATGAAGAGAAGTGTCCGTGAGTCAACCAAACAGGAAGTGTAGTTGCGTGGAAAACAAAACGCAACCATACGGCATGAAACGAGCGTATGTTAGTTATTCACTCCTGCATGTACAAAAATGTACAAAATAGGTCAAGACTTCAAATGAAGTCATCCCGATACAGTGATTCAATGATTCAAAAATGTAAAAACTGAAAACAGGAATGGATGAGAAGTCAGCCAACAGCGGTTCCCAGCAAATGAACAGAAGCAGTCCAAACGAGAAACAAATGCCCGTGGAACCCTCGCACGGCCAAACGACAAATAGAAGCAACACAAAACGCCAGCAAGTGTAGGCAACAGTCACATCCAAAATTCATTTATTGAAGTAGGGAAGATGAATCCCCCTACAAGTCCATGATAATGAGAACCAACATTCAAACCGGTTTCGGCTCCAAGGAGCCTTCTTCAGTGAAATACAAAAGTAGAAATAAAGAATCAGAGTATCAAAATACATACATATATATATGATTAAACTGTGCATGAAGACCAATCACAACACAGCATTGATAATTGTTACAATTGGTCATAAAGAAGGGGACAGACCATTGGTTCTAAACTTAGCCATTACAAAAGAGTTGGTTTTGATCCTCCTACCTTTACCCAGTTGTCCATTTCAGGCAAACCTATTGTTGGATGCATGCCCTGTGGGCATTGCTCTTTTTGTATACGTGTTTCACGCACTTGTGAATTTAGCAGTAAAAATACTTCCGATGTTTTTGACATTAATTTTTGGGCCAATTGTAACACCAAGTGGGTCATCTATTTGGTGACCTGCAATTGTTCTGCTTTCTATGTCGGAAAGACTTCTAGAGCTTTCCGCCTTAGAATTTGTGAGCATTTGAGTGACATCAAAAATAAACGTACAAGCAATGCATTATATAAACATTGTTTAAAACATGCTTCTGCTTCTTTTAAATTTGTCACTATTGATTGTATTAAGGGGAAATGTAAAGACAAACAGTTTTGGCAGGAATTACTAAGCTCCAAGGAAAGAAAATGGATTATAAAACTTGGAGCTTTGTTTTCACCTGGCCTTAATGACCAATTGTAACAATTATCAATGCTGTGTTGTGATTGGTCTTCATGCACAGTTTAATCATATATATATGTATGTATTCTGATACTCTGATTCTTTATTTCTACTTTTGTATTTCACTGAAGAAGGCTCCTTGGAGCCGAAACCGGTTTGAATGTTGGTTCTCATTATCATGGACTTGTAGGGGGATTCATCTTCCCTACTTCAATAAATTAATTTTGGATGTGACTGTTGCCTACACTTGCTGGCGTTTTGTGTTGCTTCTATTTGTCGTTTGGCCATGCGAGGGTTCCACGGGCATTTGTTTCTCGTGAAAATAGCCACCCTAGCTAAAGATAATCACAAGACCTTCTTTATCTATGTACGAAATTTAAAAGGGGATGCCCAGCTATGCGCTGAACTGATTGTGGATAGCACCACTTATACTCAACTGGAGGATATAGCCAACCTGCTTGCTGACAGATTTGGAGTAAACGTCACCCCCCTGTCCCCTCCAGTCATTCCCCAAAGTATACCTGTCACCATTCCTCAGCCTATTATGTCAAAAGAGCAGGTCACCTCAGTGCTCTCCAAGGCCACAAACATGGCATCATTGGAGCAAGACAACAAATCAGGTTGCCTTTTAAACAAATTAAACCATGAACTAGCAGACCCTCTTGAATCCTTGTTTAACCACAGCCTGCAAAATGGCTATGTTCTGGCAGAATGGAAGTCAGCAACACTGAACCTTCTGCACAAAGGGAGGACATCAACTGACCCTGGGGATTAGATACCCATAAGCTTGATTAGTGTCATCTGCAAGGCCATGGACAAGGACATAGGTAATTTCCAAACTCTGGACCACACCCAGTTTAGATTCGTTAAAGGTAGATCATGCCTGTTAAACATGGCTGACTCCTTCAAGAAAGCCACCAAGGCTCTGGAAGAAGGAAAGACAGTGCATGCCACCTATTTTGACCAAGCCAAGGCATTTGATACAACCCCCCACTCAAGTATTATAGAGAAACTCTCCCAAATGGGAATTAACACCTACATTACCAGATTGGTAGCCAAATGGCTTAGGAATAGGGCACATACTGTAAAGGTTGGTGACTTCACCTCTAGTAAAAGACCAGTCACCTGTGGCATACCACATGGTTCTGTGCTGTTTGGAACTTATTTCTGAGAAGTCCAGGCAAACTTGGATGGCCAGTGGCTGACCAAGTTCACTGAAAATTGTAAATTGGGAAGCAATCAAGTCCCCAACGAAGGTAATATACTGCAGACAGGGTTAACGCAGTATGATGTGTTAAATGCAAAAAAAAGCATTATTGTTTCCTTTGGGAAAGTTGATATCCTTGCTAATTACATTATAGCCAGCACTCCACTAAGTGTAGACCCAGAGATAAGTGATCTGAGTACTCAGGCTGATAGCAGCTTGAACTTTGACCATCACATATTCACAGTAGTAAAGAGATCCTTCTGTGTGGCACATCTTATAAGTAAAGTCATCACATCTAGATATAAGGAAGTTATAATTCCATTATACTCAAGTCTCATCAGACCAATAATTAAGTCCAATGCTCCCTTTTGCATGTACCTCACCAGATACCTGCAACAATTGGAGAGACCAGAGGTTTCTTACCAAGAAATGACAGGGTACACAAAACAAGTCTTACAAGGAAAGACTGAAAGCTCTGTCACTGTATTCTGTCTCCTACAGGTTGCTAAGGGGTGATCTACCCCTGTCTTGCAGGGAAGTCTCTGACCCGGCCCTGATAGAAATGCTACACATTTGTAAATCAAACTGCACAAGGTCACTCACTCCAGGGTTATTAACCTAGCCTCTGACATGAACAGGTCATGCTGAAGAGATAGATTCATCTCCCAGAGTCTGCCACTTCTCTGGAACAAGCTTCTAATTCATGTGAAACAGAGCACCTCCATGGGGTCTATATTACAAGATCAAAACTTTAGTTAATCGGATAACTAAAGATCGATCTTGTAATATCGAAAGCCAAAAACCTCAAACAGCCGATTTAATGCAGGAAAACACTTTTCTTGGATTCATGAAAAAAAAAAAAACGTTTAATCCCAAATCAAATGGGAGGGCTTTGCCCCCCCCCACACTCCCCTTACCAAATATACCAACTCTGAGTTCGCTCCAAATTGGAGAAAAGGGCATAATCCATATAACGGCCAAGGGAAGTGTTTCCCTGTGTTAAATCGGCTGTTTGAGGTTTTTGGCTTTCGATATTACAAGATTGATATTAAGCTATTTGATTAACTAAAGTTTTGATTTTGTAATATAGACCCCCTACATGACCCTTTTTAAACTCAGTCTAGATCAATGGATGGGTGACCACAAATTCACTTCTGGGGAGGTACCCATGTCCATCCTGAACAGAAGAGGTCAGTATTAACTACCATAGACCCTTACCTCTGCAAACTTCATTTACCTAACCACCGACAAACTCAGGATTAATGTGGCTAGGCTTATAAGGACTCTAGGGACTTTCACCTAGTAACATTCTACGAACCTATGAGCACATTCAGGAGTGCATCACCCTCTTTTTTCTGTACTGCAGTATCAGCAAGGCATCTATGAAGAGAACATTCATGTAACTTTGGCCAATTGGGTATACTATAGAGAAGTAATTATTTCAATATTCGGGAGGCTTACAAATACAATGAGAGAGCTCTTCTGGATTTATTTAAAAAATAATTCTGTTTCCCCTGAAGCCCATCATTTTTTTTCACAGTACTGTTACCTAAAATCCCATTTTTGGCATCCAAAAATTGTTTTAATACATCTTTCAGGCCAATAGTGTTGGCAATGGATGCTAAGGCAGAACCATTGGTTATTTAGGGGGCAATATAATAAACAAAATTGCATAAAATGTCCAAACATTCCATGTGATTCCTGGCATTTCTTGGAAAACTCTTTCAAATGAAAATGACAGGTAAATGCTTATTGGTGGCAACTGACATCAAATACCACAATAGCTACGAGTGAAAATTTTAAGAAATTGTTATTCTACTACACTTTGTCAGATAAACAAGTGTATGTAGTCTGCAGTTTGCTATAATATATTTTGAAGGAAAAAATAAATTTGTCATGTTTGTCAACATAATTTCAGCAATTATAGGGTACTGCACTGAAAGTATGCATGGCCCAACATTCTATAGTTTAGTTTTCAGAGAATGAGAAAGACTTTGGGTGGTATCCACAGTCATTATATTCAAGAGCAGCAGGTATTTATAAAGGTTGTGAATAAGTACGTTTAAGGCATGATTCAGAGACAATAGCCATCCCAAAGTGAATCACTTAGAACATGTTTGACAAAAGTTTGTGCAAACATGGGCGTAATGAGCTACAAATCAGGAATGTGCGAAAAACCTGTGACTTTCATATATAAATGAATACCTCTTCCTCTGTTTTGTGATTCAATGTCACTTTTTGATACATATCTGTGCCATGTGCGGATGGGTTACAGAAAGCAAATACATACCTTTTCTCTCCACTTTACAATCTATGAAGATGCCCGGTTTCACTGCAAGTTTGGCTATTTCCCACTGTGAGTTGCTTGTTTCATTTGCACCAAAACCCAGTGCATTTGCTGGCCAAGAAGAAGAAAGGATAGTCAAATGATAGCTTACCTTAACTCTGCTGATCAAGAATTAATGGATCAGTGTTGAGTAGACAGGGATATAATAAGGGTTTTGTTGAGTTTGTATGGCCCACATCCCTAGCTTGGCACCTATGCCTCTAATATGCCTCTAATATACACAGGCAGTCTGTAAATGGTTCATCATCCAGGCCCCTGCTTATTCTTACCAAGGGTATCAGAACTTGTCAGACATTTGGCATGCATGGCTAGGCTTAAAAAGGCCCCTGCCATCATTAGCCTAGAACTCACCTATGAAACACAAACTGAAACTGATGGAATGTGTCACTTTCCTATACTTGTGGGTACCAGGATACGCATAGCCCTCACTATAACTGGCAGAGGGACATTTCAGAGAAAAACTGAAGACACAGGGAGTATCTCTCAGGCTTCTACCTTGAGTACACTTGGCACAGGTGGACAAACATATCTATTTCTCATTTTCAACACAGGACTGAGCCAGTACTGTGTATGCCTTCTGAGAAATGGTGCACTTTTCTGAGGTGCTTGGTGCAGTAGATTGCACCCATGTTGCTATAAGGACCCCATATGTATCATGGGAGGAGTGGTACCAGAACAGGAAGGCCTACCATGCTATCATCTGCCAGGTAGTATGCCAAGCAGGAGGGTGCATCAGCAATGTGTCAGCCAAGCACCCAGGCAGTGTCCATGATTCTCACATTTGGCACACAAGCTCACTGAACCATCTCTTCCTGCATGATAGGATAATTCACAGTCACTTACTTATTACAGTGAAAACTATTCTAATTTTGTTCACCACAGTATCTATATAGTGGCATAGGTAGTACCAAGTATTCACCCCTGTTTTTGTATGTGTCCCCTTCTGGTTTTGTTTTCCAAGTAAAATAGGCTACCCATTTGAACATTAGCTAATGACAGCAGTCCAGAAACATACAGATAGTCAGTGAGTGAGTGTTTTTGCATGCTCAAAGCACATTTCTATTGCCTGGACATGTTGGGAGGGGCTTAAGTAGGAGCCTGTTACTGCAGGTAGAATGTTTACTGCTTGCTGCATTCTGCATTCTGCATAACATGATCACGTATGAGTCTGGCATGCATCTCAACAGCCAGTCATCAAAAGTGGCAGTGCAGCTCCCTCTATTGTTTTCCCCATCCAATGATGATATTGAAGGTGGGCAGTTGACAGCAGTAGCAATGAAACCCTCCCACAGGCTTGTGCATAGCACATGACTGCTCAGGGGAAAAACTGACATCTAGTCCACAACTATGAGTTATGATATTCACTACATATCAACTTAAGGTTACAAATATAATACATGGTGCATGCAGTGTGAATGGTGCATAGTCAACTTACACTACATATCAGCCATTTTTCCACATATCATAGGCAACTGAATTACTCATATGGTATTAGCTATCATCATTTGTACAGTGGTCAGTGGTCAGTGGCACAAGAGCTAGTTATACTGGCAGTCTTTGTATGAACTGTAAAGGAGCAGGCATTATGAAAAAAGTTTATGACTATACTCTGACTAGTTTACTGCAGTGTTACTGATGTTTTTACCTGATTGAAGAAATGGATTTTATCTTCCAGCATGAAATATGAAATGTGTAATTGCTGCTATATATATATATATATATATATACATACACACACACACACACACACACACACACACACATATATATATATATATATATATATATATATATATATATATATATATATATATATATATACACACACACATATATTTATATATATATGTATATATATATATATATATATATATATATATATATATATATATATATATATATATATACGTATGTGTGCATGCATGTGTGTGTGTATGTATATATATATATATATATATATATATATATATATATATATCTTTGGGGCTTTGAGGAATCCACATAATACATATGTGTAATATATGTTTTCTGTTGTTGTCTCTTTCCTTTCTTTCAGGTACATGGAATAAATGCAGCATTTGTCCTGGGAATGCATATATCCCATGTTTGCAAAGTAACTTCATGATCATTAAGTTCTGTATTATTGACATTCAACATTAATCTTATATTTGGAAGGTGTCATACACAATGTCCCCCAATGATAGCATAGGTGATGGTCCTAGAGATAATGAACTAGCATGTATTCAGGAGAGCCTCTTGATATTGGCCTAACAGTGCTGGAGGACCAAGACCTTGAATGAGATGTTCTGCCACATGCTGTATATGTCTGACAAGGTCTGACTGCCTTCATCTTTGGGGAATCCACATGAATGCCTCTAGCACTTCCTTGGTACACATGTGATATATGGTCTACTCATTTACCATGCAAGCAGAAAGCCCTCTTCCATATCCAACTGTGTTAGAAATGTGTGTCTGGTAGGTCTAACAAAGTGATTGGTCATTTGGTTAAATTAAAAGCATTCCATTATTAAACTGTTAAAGGCAACAACGACCACCCCAGTTGCAGTAATAAAATACAGACTCGTGCAACAAATTCATTGCATCAAATTAAAAACAGCCCAATAGGATAAACATGAAATAGCATGAAATAAGAATAAAATTATATTACATGTAAAATAAAATAATTATAAATGCATGCCAATATTTTGCACAACTTGAATTCACATGTGAAAATCAGCCTTTAGTTTCAAGAGACTAGAGATGGAAACCACCTCATTCAACCCTGGTAAGTGTGTGGCATTACATCTAAGTTGCCATATTAATTCCCTATATTCAAGAAATAAATCTGTAGGCCCTCCTCTCTCCCTGTTACTAACCTGTTCAATGGCACTGAATTTGAACTGGTGGTTGGGGAATTCAATTATATGTTTTGATTATTATTAGTGCTACCTCCCCTTATGTCATATAAATGTTGATATATTCATTTATTAAGACTATTGACAGTTTTGCCTATATAAAAATGAAAAATGTTGGCATTGTTGACAAATAGCCACATAAACCAGGCACTTACTGGCACAATTTAACCTCTGTTTTAAGGTCACCTTGCCGTAACCCTGAATATAGAAGAATTCATTTTCCAGAATGTAAGGGCATTGTATCCAATGCCCACACTTCCTCATCCATCCTTTAGTCTCCCCCACTACATTCATTTGTAGTAAATACTCAAAAGACAAGTCCTTTTGATACACAACTAATGGTTTCCCCAAGTTTGTTAATAAATTCTTGTTCACTGCCAAACAACACCTTGTTGTTATTAATAATTTCTTTTATCCTGTCATAAAGGGGATTATATGAAACTACCATGGCATTAACAAAGGGTTTAGTTAGCAATACATTATGTTCGTCACCCACGGTTGTCAACCCCTTTTCATCCTGTGCTTTCCCCAATAATGAGACAAAATGTCCATCCAACCTCTTTCTGACAACTTCCCCCAAAATAGGTTCAATAAACTCTGCAGGGTAACCTCTTCTGCCCAACATTTCTTTTAAAATATTTATCTCATCCAAGAACATGTTGTAATCACTAACCATTCTAACCAACCTAACCCCTTGCCCTTTAACTAAATATCTTTTTTGGTGGATGGGATGACCACTGTCAAAATGCAATAGAGCATTAGAGTAGTGGCTTTCTATAAAGTGTAGAAATAAAGGTGTGTTTGTAGCTATACTTGTGAACAGAAACATCTAGAAAATTAATTCTTTCATCATTTGTTTCCATGGTTAATTGTACAAACGTAGTACTGGAATTCAAAAATTCAAAAAACTGCTACAATGCATCATAGGGCCGTTCCCAAAAAATAAGGATATCATCAAGGTAACGCCCATAAAACTTACAGTGCTTAAACAGTTCAGAGTGAAACACTACAGTCATTTCCCATTCAGCTAGTACCACATTAGCAAACAAAGGGGCACAGGCCGCCTCCATGGCAATACCGCTTTTCTGTCTAAACAACTGGTCCTTGAAAATAATAAAATTGTTCTTAAGAATCAAATCCATTATAGTTTTAAACATTAATACTCTAGAGTGACCAAAGGTGGTGTTTCTACAGAAAAATTTGTAGAACATCATGTTGCCTTCATCATGGGGGATTACAGTAAATAGATCCTTGACATCGATGGTAGCCAAAATTATATGGTCAGAGTAGAAGCTAGTGTGTATTTTTTTAGGCAGTCCCAAGAATCTTTTAAAATATGTGAGCAATTATTCAAGACATGTTTAAGGTGAAAATCTATAAACTTAGCTAGGGTAAAAGTCTTGGGTGCCTTTGCATCAACAATAGGTCTAGGGGGGGATTAGTAATGGACTTATGGATTTTAGGTATTCCAAAGATCGTGGGGGTACAGGGATTCTTTTGTTGTAAGAAATGTAGCTCAGTGGTGGTGATCTGATTATCCAATAAAAGATTGTTTAGTGTGATATCAATATTTCTATAAGCAATGTTGAGTTGATTAATTGATATCTCTTCATACGTGTCACTATATAAATGTAGTAACATCTTCTCGATGTAAGCCCCTTCATTCATAACCACAAGCCCACCCCCATTATCCGATTTCATAATTCTAATACTTTTGTTCCTAGAAATGTTGTTCAATAAGTTCTCATCATCACTTGTTAAATTAGATATATACATGTTGCTATAAGATGTGTAAGTCTGTCTTATCTGGTTAACACATAAATTCTCAATGCTTGTAAAACAGGGTGCAGAGGTGGGTTAAAAATACTCGCTTTTTTGCATAACCCTGTTTGTTCACATTGTGCTCCATTATCAAAATATAGCTTAAGGTTTAACTTCCTAACGAATAATTTATGTTCAACTAGTGAATTCTCAATCCTAGGTTTTCTGACAGGTACAAAATTCAAGCCTTTCTGAAACAGGTCTGTTCATTGTGTAGTGATGTCAACTGTACTAAAATTGTATATTTTAAAGTCACCATAATTATTGGTCACAATGGTGCATCCATTATTAGATTCATTGATTACCACCTTGTCACCTGCCAGTATACTTTGCGAATGTGTGCCACTGTCCTAAGGCTATGTCATAAGAACATAAGTCATATCGTTATTATTGACAGCTATTCTTATGCCTAATAACCTGTTATGCTGCCGGTAAACATGCAGTTGTTTCTTTTGGGTACCCTGTTAAGACATAGGTAATGATGTATTTAATGTGACCTGTGATAGGTATGTGACTTTAGCATTAAATGTATAATGGCCACACTTTCCATATGGTGCCTTTAGAGGTAATGCTACAGCTGATGTAGATGAAGTATCTGATGATGAGATATTTAAGAGCTATCTACATGGATTCCCTTCACATGCTCAATGTTTCAAAACTTCAAACAGCAAATGGTGGAGACCATAAGATTGAAGTTTGGAAACTTTGAACATTTTGAATGGAGATCATTGTACAGAGTGGAACAGGAAATTTAGCTTTTTCCTCACTGTAGTGCAGTCTCAGAGTTGGTATATTTATTTAGCAGGGGGTGTGGGAGGTGCAGGGGGTCTTGCCCCCCAAAAACGTACAATTTCAAAATTTCATAACTTTGATCTTATGGTCTTGACTATTTACTGTTCAAAGTTTTGAAACTTCAAGCTTGTAAAGTAGATCCATGTACACAGGTGGTATGGCAAGTACACCTAGCCTTAAATTAGCAAAGCCAGCCAATTACTAACCTTCTGCACTGAATGTATGTGGATGATGGTGATGTCTGAAAGAACTAATGTCAACAACACGTTGAATGATTCCAACACCATTCTCCAATGTATGAAAGTCATCAGCACTTATAGTGAGCATGTGCACTCAGTGTTAAGGTGAGACAGTTGAACGCCCATCACCAGAACAACTATGAGGGACTGCATTCTGCCTAGCCTTTGTCCTGGCATGTCCACCATGTCAATAGATCTTTTCCTACACTGTGCCAAGATACATTTCTTCACTCACTACATGATTTTATGCCTTAGCTTGCTCTGCCTGTTTTGCACCCCTTTTACTAAAATACTTTTTCTATATGTTTTATGTGAATCCCTGAGTGTATGGTTTCCTCAGGACTAAAGATGTCACTCCTGTGTCTTGCTTCCTGATGCAGCAATTTTTTTAACCTGCAAATATGGGTTTGCAAATAATTACACATTCCTAATCAATGTGAGTGCAATCAGTTCTGAATCATACATTTCAAACAGGACTTGAATAATAGCAAAAACACATATGATTTTAGGTCTGCTGTTCCTTACTATGGCTGTCTGTGTTATACATTTATCTCTAGTATGATGTGTTAAGCTGTGCATAATGTAATTAATAAGTATTTTGACATATATGTCATCCTTCAGTTAGAGGAACATAGCCGGTAGTGTGATCCTGGGCATTTCCATTGCCAGAGACCAGTGTCTGTGGTAACCAGTTCTACACATATAAAGTTAATGAACACCATACTGAATATAACTCTCCACACATTGCTTGTTAGGTTTGCATTAATACAAACGACAATGTTTCAGGCCCTGATCAATGATATATATTTTCTCAGGACTACCTAATGGTGAAATATTGTTGCAATATTGTATTAGTAGCAGCAATGTAAAATACACATATTAAAAGGTGAACATTAATGGCAATAATTATTTCCATCTTAAACTGAACAATTGAAAGTTGTTTAAAGGCACAGCAATGCCTGCAAGACTCTGCCCTTACTGAAATTTTCTATCTGCTGAAATTGTCATATCAGCAAATTTTTCATAAAAACATAGATCAACGCATGACTTACCTTCTTTGCAGCAAAGATACTTAGTTCCTCGAAATGTATCAACTGCAGAGGTTCAGTACTGCCTGCAACAATTTATTTTCAGTTGCAGAGCATTCCCTCATTTTACCAAAACCATATTTCTTTTTTTTTCAGAATGGATGCCTTCCCTACTTTATAGCCATAATTTTAACAACAGTATTTTGTTATGATAAATGATGTACAACAGTGCTTAAATTTTCAGAGTTACTTGTTGCATTTAATAATAATAAACGTATGGAGGACAGGATAAAATGAATGATGGGAGGGGCATAACTGAAGCTAGATGAAGAAACCTAAAATATTGCAGTCCTTAAAGCGCACACATTCAGCATTAGTAGCCCAGACTTGTTTCACTTCATTTGTCATAGGTCCATATCTGCTAAGGAGGTTGGGTGTAATCGGGAGAGATGTAAATGGAAGGTAATGTGGTCAGTGTCACTGCCACGTAAGTATGGTTTCCCATCAAGAAGGAAATAAAAGATAGGAATATAAAATAAAAAATAAAATGAAATTGAGTAATTATGTAACCACAGTTTTTTACCTGTCAGGCTATCATACTTATAGCTTTACTAAATAGTTAGTAAATGCACATTCAGTGAGGTTTGTGCAATTTTATTGCAGAAACGTGTATGTTTATTCAGTCATGTGAAAGGAAATACAGTATTACAAAGGTGAATACTTTTGAAATGCAAACAGATGTGAACCAGTACATGTTATTTTCTACTCAGGATATTATGAATTGCAAGATACAGGAAGTGAAACAAATCAGGTCCTGGAGAGGCATTTGTCAGTATTTACTGTTACAATACTTAATTGTAAAAGGTTTATTGAATTTCATTGCATATAGTTATTTAGTCATGATAAAGTAAGTGTGGTACTACAGAGATCAATACCTTTGTAGAGCTAATGGATATGAATCTGAATCAGTATTTGTCACAATTTACTTTTACATTAATTAAATGCATAAGGTTTATGGAATTTCATTAAAGAAACTAATAGTTATATATTCATGGCAAAGTAAACACAACATTACAAAGTTGAATAATTTTGAAATGAAAACATATCTGAGCCAGTACTTGTCATTATCTACTTATAACATTATTAATTGTAAGATATAGTCAGTGACAGTTTAATATTCCTGAATAAAAATGTTACTGCTCTGATTTTTGTCCCACTAAAATAAAGCATTTGATTCATAACACTTATGAGTCATTTAATTGTCCACCTGTCTCTCTTTCTTTCTTTTTTTTGTGCTCTCTTTTCTACAAGTCCAGAAGTGCCAAGGGCAGATGAACACATCTCACAGGAAAGTTCACCATCTCTCCCTGCCTTTCTTTGGACAACACCACAGGATGGCAGTAGTGGTTCCACCCTCCTACATAGCTGTCTAGCAAACCAGTAATGTGGGCTTCATGATCTGGTTGAGGCAGAGGTTGAGAATATGGTAGAAAAGTGATATTTCCCATCCCAATCCCTCCTCCAGTGACTGCAAGGCTCACTGTCCTGGTTGGGTCCAAATATTGAGCCTCCAGAGGCTTCTACCTCCTCACAGCTGGGTCAACCCCCCCCCCACGTTTTTTAGATCAAGGGAATGTTTGAGACTTTCTAGACAAAGATGATATCAATCCAATGGCCCTCCTCACCATCCCATTTGTGCCTATCTGCCATCAGTATGACTTGTCCAATCTTTCCCACTGTCAGCTCACCTGTCTAGCTCATCTGTCCTTTATGTTTTGTCTTAAAAAATTCCTTAACTCCTCCCTAACATTCTCTCCTACACACCATGTACTTCTTCTTTCCCACTTTCCATTATAAATAACAAAAAGAGTGTTATACTCACCAAAAATATTAACCATTATCTCATACCACCTCTAGCACAACCATTTTAATGTGTTCCTTTTGTGTTATCCTTATCTGCTCTCTCCCCTTTTTCTGGTTATTATAGCTACCTTTTTCCAACCTTATAAAAGCCACAATATGGTGACCATATAAGGACACCTTCACACTGAATATAAGCCTTTAAATAGTTTTAATAAGTTGCAGGCCAGTGGCACAGAGTGATCACCAGCACAAAATCTCATGGAAAGTTATTGAGAGAAGTGAATAGCTTTGCGCTCACTAACAGTTGATAAAAACAGACAACAGCAGTTATGAATTTACTTGCCTATGGACATTTCTGTACATAAAACCTGTTTCAGGTCAGTTTATGCCAATTCAGAGCTGCAAAACTATACTGGGCATCCCCTTGAAAAGGGTGAGAACTTCTAAAATCATTGGATTATTATTGCACTTTGCTTTTTTTTTAAATACAGGCATAGTGGCATGATTCGCAGATTCCCTATATACATCTGTGAAGTGTGGGGCTATGAATACCATCTTTGTATAAATCATTTTGTTTATGAATCTGTGAGTTTTTTATGGATGCTTTATTGATGATGTCTTTATTATGTGGCATGAAACATCTATGGAGATGAAACATTTTACATAAATCATGCAACAGATTTTTTAAATAGTGTTCATAGCACATAATTTATGTAGCCACATACATTTTGGAGATTTTAAAAAAGGCTTCAGTTTTGACACTCAGAGTTTTGAATTAAGTATATATAGACAGAGGACAAGAGGATTCATATTTACATGGCAATAGTGTACACCCAAACTTTGTCAAGAGTAATATCATTAAGGGACAAGTTATTAGATTAACCAGATATGACAGCAGAGTTATGACAGATCTAAATAATCTCAGACAAATGTTTGTAGAAAGTGGGTATAAACAGTACATGGTTAACAATCTGCTACACAATGTAAATGCAGAACCACTATTGCCCTGTTTTAAAAGCCACAGAGACAGTTTATGAGAGATACACAATGTGGCATCAGGTAACTGGGAGATGCACTCATGCTGTAGTACTGGAGTGCAACATAGATGGAAATAATGTGAAAGAAACCATAAAAAGATAAATAGAAAAGTTTACAGGGAAATGCAGACACATTTCAAACAGTAGCTACCAAGCTAGTGTTCACATGGGAAGAATGTAGACATACAAGGTCTCTTCGAAAAATCTGATAAAAGTCAAAGTTTCACCTCCAACACTGCTAACATTACCCACAAATGTCCTGCCTTTTCCTATTATCAATGTGTTAATGAGGGCCTGAAAGCCACATTAGCCTAGTAGGTATCATTTTCCAGCTAAACACAAACAGACCTGGTATCCATCCACAGCAATGTTTTAATACTAGGTGTCTCTGTTGTCAGGCATTCAGACACTGCCCTCACCAGGCTGAAAAAGAATATGGTGATGGTAAACTATCATTCTGACTCCAGGAGCCAGGATATAATGTGGGTTCTTAATTTCTCCATTGTGGCAAATATGATTATAACCTACCAGTGCCCTACATGAAGGTGAATGACCTTAGGTACTGTGCCCAGAGGGACACGCAGAAGGATATGACTGATCTTTGCTATGCAAGTGCCTGAAGCAGAAATAAAATTGGTCTTGAGGGGTATTTTGCATAATCCAGAATAATACTGAGATTCAAAGACAGGGCAATTGGCTTTAATAACTGTTTATGTAGCTGAGAGATTTGTAGGAGGATTGTACAGATTTAACATATGAGATAAGATAAAAAAATAATAGCATTTACAAATCTATTGTTCTTCAACAAAGAAAATAATTAACATCACTTATGTCACCCTTACATAGAAACATTAACTCTTCAATAAAGTAGTAATATGACACTACATAACATTTGCAGAACTCACAAATATATATATATATATATATATATATATATATATATATATATTTTTTTTTTTTTTTTTTTCTAACTCAAAACCAGACAGAGCTAAACATGCATAAGAAAAGGCAAAGTAGTGCACTTAGCTGTCCCTTTCAATCGATGAAATATGTGTTCATTAAAAATAAAAAAATGAATAAGATCTATCAAATAATTTGTTAATTGAAAACAACCACCTAGAAACATAAATAGCTTCAGTTCCATGCTGATGGCTCATGATTGCATATTAACTGCTTATATCAACTGTAACCCTAAGTATTCCATCTTCTCATAGGTTCATAGGTTCATAGGTGTGTACTAGGCTAAAGGCCCTGGAGCCTTTACAAGCCTAGCCCATGGAAGAGCCCTGGCATCGCGCAGCCCGATGTTAGTTCCCAGTGCCTCTATCAAGTAGAGCCACTGGAGTGATCCCCGGGGTGAACTTTCTATTTCCCATCTACTCATCAAGATTTCTCTTGAAGAGGGCCAGTGACATGCCCTACTTGACATGTATGGGAAGTCTCTTCCAGAGCATGGGCAGTCTCTGGGTTATGAACCTGTCCCTCCAGCATGTTCTCTTGATTGTGGTAATGAGATTAAGGGCTCTGGAGCATGTGGTGTAGAGTGATTAGGATTTCTTTAGATGTAGCATTTCTAACAGAGCTGGGTCAGAAATGGCTTTGTAAGTCAAGCAGAGATCACCTCTTAGTAGACGATATGAGACAGAGACTAGCTGGAGTTTTTTAACTCTGTCCATGTAGGACATGTATTTAAGGCCTAGGATCCTCTTCATGAGGTACTTTTGTGGCCTTTCCATCTGTTGCATGTGTCTAGTGAGGTACATGCTAAATGGAGCATTATACTCAATTGGCCTAATGAGGGAAGAGTAGAACAAGATGATGACGTCTTTCTTCTTGGATGTTAAACCCTTGGTAATGAGATGTGCCACATAGAAGGACTTTCTGACCACAGTGGCAATGCAATGTTTGAAGGAGAGGTTGCTGTAAACCTGTGTCCCCAGATCTCTTATAATGCCTTCAGTGTTCAGTGGGCTCCCATTGGTGTGGTAATTAGTGGGAACTGATATTTTCCCAAAGGGGATGATGACAACGCATTTTTGGCATTAAGCTTAAGGCCAGTGACACCAGTCATTGGTCTCAGTTTGGCCGTTTTGTAGGATGTCTACATCACTTGGGAAGTTAATAATGGCTCCCCACTTGCAGTCATCTGTGAACTTGGTCAGCCAGATCTCTCTATGTTGGCCTGGACTTCTGAGAAGTAAATGCCAAACAGGAGAGGACCCAGGACTGATCCCTGTGGGAATCCACTTGTGACTGGTCGGCAGTCTGTCTTGGAGTCTGCTGCGTTCACACTGTGGGTTCTTTCTGTGAGCCAATTTGCATGAGATCTAGAGTTTGGAGATTTCCTATATCCTTGTTAATTAGGTCCATGATGATGCGCTTCATAGCCTTACATATCAGACACATCAGGCTAATGGGACAGTAATTCCCAAGGTCTGTAATCACTCCCCCTTTATGAAGAGGGATGACTGTAGCCATGCAACATTCAGTAAGGACAAAGCCTGAGGTGAGGCTGTGATTGAACAGGGCACACAGATATAGTGCCAGTTCACTTTGTAGTTCATGTAGAACACATCCAGGGATATTGTTGGGTCCCATGGAAGCTGTATTCTTGGCCTTGGATAATACAGCTTTAACTTGTGTGCAGTATTCTGGCATTCCTCCGTTATTGTGATTGGTCCTTTGGGGGGGGGGTAAAGTTGGCACTGAATCTGCTGACCAGTATGTTGGCAATATCTGTTGGCTCAGTATAGGAGGTACCATTGTGCAGTAACTCAGAGCAAACCTGGGTATTGCCATGGAGATTACTGATATAACTATAGAAGGCTTTGTGGTTGTTTTTAGTATCTACCACAAGTCTGCCTTCATAGCTGCCTGTAGAGGTTTTGATGATGGATCTCAACTCTTTGTTGAGGCTAATAAGGGAGTTTTTCCAGTCTTGGGACTTCACCTTTTCCAACAACAGTTTCTTCCTTCTGTTGTAGAGTTTATTAATGGCAGGGGACTACCAGATTGTTTTCCTTTTTTTGGAGGAGGGCATCTTGGTTTTGTTGGGTATGGCTAGTTCCTTGCATTTATGTATATGTTTGTACAGTGCATTGGTGTATGATTCAGCAGGCAAACTAAATAAATGAAAAAACTGGCAGGCAGAGTTTCACAGGCACGAATCACTTACGTGATGATAAACCAAATGTGTATTTAATGATAAAAATCCACAAGAAAAACAAATAAAATGTGAGTCCTTTCGTTAAACAAGTGCTAACTTCATCAGACACCATAAAAATGTAAGACAACCATTTATATACCTATAAAAAAACACTCTGATTGGATAAGCAAAGAGAGGTAGCTAGCTAAGCAACACTGAGATAGAACATTAATTAACCCCTTGATGACTGTGTTACAGTTGAAACTGTTACATCTTAAATGCAACTAAAACTTGTAATTAAAAAATACATTTTTAGTCTCATACTTGTGTCATGAATGGTTACAAATAGAATAAAACTAAAACCAGTCATTTTTAAAATCTCATGCTAAATATTCAAATAATGCTAAAATGTTTCCCAAAGCAAAATGCATACAAAAGTGCTTGTGCTTAACAAATATTTTAAGATATTTTGTTTCTTTCTAGGGCTTTTAATTTCAATACAGGAGATATGGGCATCCTTTCATTAATCCCTGGCCATCTATCTGCCTGTAGTAAGATTTGCCACCTTAACTCCTTTAACTCTAACTGAAGTCCCCAAGGCTTTTTGTCACTGATGTCTACATGGTCTATTGCCACAAATGTGAAATTGTGGCCAGTCTTGTCTTGAATATGCCTCACTAATGCATTGTTAATGTTATTCTTTCTTATGGCATAGTTGTGTTCATAAATTCTGGTGTTAAATTTCCTTTCTGTTTTGCCTACATAAAATGCTAGGCATTGGTCACATGTGGCCATGTAGACCACTGCCTTGGAGTGACAGTTATATTTACCTTTTACATAATGGTCTATACCATTCACTGTAAATTTGCTGCCCAATTTCACTTTGTGGGACCAGTTACAAGACTCAAATTTGTACATCACTACACGTCCTGTTCTAATGTATTTAGAACCTTTCTTAAGAAGGTCTTTTACGTTTGAGCCCCTTCTGTGTGTAACTATAGGTCTTTCTCCTATTTGTGCCCTGATGTCCAAGTCATCCATTAAAATGTCCCAGTTCTTATAAAAAAATGGACGTAAAGTGGTATAAGTCGGAATTAAATGTAAGCACCATAGATCTACAAAAAGTACTTTTTTCCAACTCAGGTCTCCCCTCTTCGACTTCAGAGGGGCTGTTGTCTAGTGCGTTTTCCCAACGATGGGCTTAAAATTCCCTACTCTTCTTTTACCTATCACTTCCTGCATAAGCTCATTAAGCAAGTCTGCTGGGTACTCCCTCCTCAAGAACATAGTTTTTAAGTTGTCACATTCTAAAAGAAAATCTTCTCTGGAGATCATATGGGCTGCTTGAACTAATTGCCCTTTAACTACTGACCTCTTTTGATGCTTGGGGTGGGAGCTAGTGAAATTCAGGAACCAGTTTTAGTAGGTCTTTTTCCTATGGATCCTAGTAGCATACTTTTCATTATGTGTGTCTTTGTATAAGTGGACATCAAGGTAATTCATATGATCGAGGTTAATCACCCACGTGAACTGCAGGAATGTAGTGTCTCAAAAACTCTTCCAAATCAGCCAGTGACCCATTCCATATCAAGCTATTGTCTTGATATCTATAATACAGTTTGACCTTAGAATAGTACTGAGACTGAAATACATAATTTATTTCCCAATATGCCATTACCATGATCATGAATGCCCCAGCACATGTTGAACTCATTGCCACTCCTATGATCTGCAAAAGGCATCTGCCATTAAAGGAGAAATAGTTGTTTCGTAAAACTATTTCTAATAATTCCAAAATTAGATTAATTTTCTCCTGGTTAACTTTCTATAATAACAGTAGGTCACCCACCCACTCAAGACCAATTTCTTGTGGGATGACCATGTACAGGTCTTTTACATCTATAGTCACCATGATGTCACTTGGTTTTGTTCACGTGTTCTAAAACAGCCCAGGAGTCTTTACAAATTTGACTTTCATTACGCAATATTTTCTTCAGCTCATGGTCTAAAAATTGGGCACAAGCAATGGTAACGGAGTGTCTTCCATCCACTAAGGGCCTCATAGGTGGATCTGAGAGACTGTTGTGGATCTTGGGAATACCAAAGAACACTGGTATCCTTGGGCTAATGATGTTAAGATAATTATGCAAGGAAAGGCCAATTCTTCTTTCTAGAAATATGTCAGTGAGTTGGCTGTAGATTTTTCTACATGCTGCATTTAATTCTTTAAGGGACACTTTCATGTAATTTTCTGTGTCTAACATAGCCAACATTTTGTCACTGTATGTGGAAGAGTCCATGATTACAACCCAGACCCCTTGTCAGGTTTCATAATCCTGATGTCATGTTCTTGCAGTTCCAGTTAACAATCATGTTCACTTTGGTTCATGTTGTGAAATGTTTGAGCTGGTCTGTATTTGTTCTTATTTAGATTATACAACTCTAGTTCACAAACATTTTCATACATTGCTAGTTTCGGGTGCAAAGGGGGGTTGTAAGTAGAACTGATCTTAAAAACGCTGCCTTCACTTACATTAGTTTGGGAGGTAGTACCATGTAGTAAGGTCAAATTCAACTTTCTTAAATAAAATTTCAGATCTAACATAATGTCTACAATATTAAATCTCTTACCAGGTACAAAAGACATTCCCTTAGACAATAAGTCAGCTGTAATTTAATTTATACATAAAGCAGAATAATTGTGTACTGAAAAGTATTTTTGGTGGTTAAAAACCACTGTATAGGTACCTGCTTCTTGAACAGAGTCCAAAAAAATCCAGTGCTTACATTAATGAAGGAGTCATTAACATTAACATGGTGACCAGAAGGCACTAGTGGAAATGCTAAGCTCTCCAGTTCCTGCTCTTTGGCCTGGCCCCTTGAAAAATCTGTGGTTGGTAGCCGCCCTGTGGTTGCTGCCTATTGTTGCAATGGCTTTTTTCTCTTGAGTTCTGGAAATTTCTGGAAATTCAGCATCATAGTTTAAAATCACATCGTCAGTCTCTTCAAACCTGCATTCATCATTGTCAGTTACTTCAGGAGGGTGTGATAGTTGCTTGTTACTTTCCCCTCATGGGGCTTTACATTTTTTGTATGAACCAGGAGGTTTAGGGTAGGCCATACCATTAGCATAGTCCTGAACATCCCTGTCCAGCTTGTTTAGTTTACCAGCTTTCAGTTTTGTTATGCACTGGTTAATGCTAGTATAACTCCTGAAATGTTCAAATCTCATGTTGCTATACCCATGATCCTCACAGATGGCAGAGTCTAGAATTGCAAGGTCTTTGAATAACAGTTCCAATTTACTGTTGTTATGTTTAATTAAAAGCTCTAAAAGGTTGAGCCCACATTTATCAAATAAGTTAACTAATTCAGTGTACAAAACAGAGTCATGCTGTAAACCACTAGGAAAGCACCAGACCCTTAAACCTTTGGGAACCACTTTTAGTCTAGTGCATTCCCTTAGGTAGACATTTTCCAGTTGAAGTTTCTTGCATCGAGATAATTTAACATCAAAATCTGTCAGCTTACCTTCCAAGGAAGGGCTATTGTGTTCGATGCTTCTATTAAATGAAACCCCATTCCGCAACCACTCCTCCAACTGAGGAATGTCCTTGTTAAGAGTTTCTGTTAGTCCATTTCTTCCTGCACCATTCTGAAAGTTCCTGTTGTCAGAAAAACTCATTCCTGACATGCGCAGATGTGTTGTGCCTTCCTGACTCAGTTCCCTTTGCTGTGAATCAGAAATGAGGCATAAAGGTGTATTATGAAAGTTAGTAGCACACTCGCTAGCCTCCCCATCCTGATTTGAGTGTGCAAGAGCAGAAGTGGTACTATTCAGTCCCACATGTTCATACAGCTGAGCCATCCTCTGAGTTAGTTGTAGAATAAGAGCAGTAAGCTGTCCAATCTTCAAGTTGTTTCCTTCATGCTCTTTGTTAACTGTTGGTGTGCCAGATAACTCCATGTTGCCAGAAGCCATGAACAAACTAAAAAAAAAAAAAACGGAAACAGCAAAACAAACTAAATAAATTAAAAAGCTGGCAGACAGAGTTTCACAGGCACAAATCACTCAGGTGATGATAAACCAAAGGTGTATTTAATGATAAAAATCCACAAGAAAAACAAATAAAATGTGAGCGCTTTCGTTAAACAAGTGTTAACTTCATCAGACACCATAAAAATATAAGACAACCATTTATATACATATAAAAAACACTCTGATTGGGTAAGCAAAGAGATGCAGCTAGCTAAGCAACACTGAGATAGAACATTAATTAACCCCTTGATGACTGTGTTACAGTTGAAACTGTTACATCTTAAATGCAACTAAAACTTGTAATTAAAAAATAAATTATTAGTCTCATACTTGTGTCATGAATGGTTATGAATAGAATAAAACTAAAACCAAAGTAATTTTTAAAATCTCATGTTAAATATTCACATAGTGCTAAAATGCTTCCCAAAGCAAAATACATACAAAAGTGCTTGTGCTTAACAAATGTTTTAAGATATTTTGTTCCTTTCTAGGGCTTTTCATTTCAGTACAGGAGAGATGGACATCCTGTCATTAATCCCTGGCCATCTATCTGCCTGTAGTAAGATTTGCCACCTTAACTCCTTTAACTCTAACTGAAGTCCCCAAGGCAAGTTTGTACAATGCATTGGTGTATGATTCAGCAGTGATGCATCTATTTTCTATTGACATGGGTGTTGTGAAGTTAGCCACCTCTGTTTTTAGGAGACCAAAGTCAGCTTTGGAGAAGTTTTTCGTGGTGGTTACCTTTGTGGGCTATGTGGGTAAGATGTGGATTTCCATGGTGATTAGTTTGTGGTCGGATCTACCCAGGGAGGAATTGACTATTGGTATAGAGCAACGGTTGCCCATGTTAATAATAACCAGGTTAAGGATGTCGCTTCCTCTAGTGGGGGTAAAAATGAGCTGGTCCAGGGCATGGGAATTGATGAATTCCAGGAAGCATTGGGCCAGTATATTGGTGCATGAGTAGTTTTCTCAGTTGATGGCGTGGTAGTTGAAGTCGCCTAGCATGAAAGTGTTGGGTTGGACCCTAATAGTTTCCAGGGTGCTTAGGAACATGGAGTGAGAGTCTTGGGGCATGGTTGGGGACCTATAGCAGGTTACAACCTGAATCGCTGTCTTACCCAATGTTAGTTGTATCTGAAGTATATCAGATGCATTATGCTGGGCTACTAGTCTGGAGGTGTGCATATCCTTTATGAACATGGAGACACCACTGTCTTTGGAGCTTCAGATCCAGTGTGCCTCAGTATTGAGTCACATATGATTAGTGTATTGGGCAAGCTATTTTGCCTTAGGGACATAAGTTGAGGGTCTGAAAGTTGCGGAATGAGTTATATCCTGGTAGCACAGGGGTGCTTTCTGCTGCTTTAAACCAGGTCTCAGTTACAGCACAAATGTTGAGTTTCTCCATTTTGAGGAGTGCTTTGAGCAAGTGCATCTTGAGATTTAGACTTCTAGCATTGAACAGCATGACCCTCAGATGTCATTTATT